>NC_069499.1:1595380550-1595381427 GCF_027579735.1 Bombina bombina
CTGTAAGTCTGTGTCACACACTAGTTAGATGAGATGTGCTCCAGCACTAGACTGTAAGCTCTGTGACACACTTAGTTAGATTAGATGTGATCCAGCACTAGACTGTAAGCTCTGTGACACACATTAGTTAGATGAGATGTGCTCCAGCACTAGACTGTAAGCTCTGTGTCACACAACTAGTTAGATGAGATGTGCTCCAGCACTAGACTGTAAGCTCTGTGACACACACTAGTTAGATGAGATGTGCTCCAGCACTAGACTGTAAGCTCTGTGACACACACTAGTTAGATAAGATGTGCTCCAGCACTAGACTGCAAGCTCTGTGACACACACTAGTTAGATGAGATGTGTTCTAGCACTAGACTGTAAGCTCTGTGACACACACTAGTTAGATGAGATGTGATCCAGGCACTAAACTGTAAGCTCTGTGACACACACTAGTTAGATGAGATGTGCTCCAGCACTAGACTGTAAGCTCTGTGACACACACTAGTTAGATGAGATGTGCTCCAGCACTAGACTGTAAGCTCTGTGACACACACTAGTTAGATGAGATGTGCTCCAGCACTAAACTGTAAGCTCTGTGACACACATAGTTGATGAGATGTGCTCCAGCACTAGACTGTAAGCTCTCTGCACACACTAGTTAGATGATGTGATCCAGCACTAGACTGTAAGCTCTGTGTACACACACTAGTTAGATGAGATGTGCTCCAGCACTAGACTGTAAGCTCTGTGACACACACTAGTTAGATGAGATGTGATCCAGCACTAGACTGTAAGCTCTGTGACACACATTAGTTAGATGAGATGTGCTCCAGCACTAGACTGTAAGCTCTGTGACAACACTAGTTAGATGAGATGTGCTCCAGCACTA
>NC_069499.1:1595381927-1595406927 GCF_027579735.1 Bombina bombina
AGAGGAGAGAGTTCTATCAGTGCCCATATGTGCAGAGGAGAGAGTTCTATCAGTGCCCATATGTGCAGAGGACGAGAGTTCTATCAGTGCCCATATGTGCAGAAGAGGAGAGAGTTCTATCAGTGCCCCATATGTGCAGAAGAGGAGAGAGTTCTATCAGTGCCATATGTGCAGAGGGAGAGGTTTATATCAGAGTCCCTTTATGTGCAGAGGAGAGAGTTCTATTAGTGCCCATATGTGCAGAGGAGAGAGTTCTATTAGTGTCCATATGTGCAGAGGAGAGAGTTCTATCAGTGCCCATATGTGCAGAAGAGGAGAGAGTTCTATCAGTGCCCATATGTGCAGAAGAGGAGAGAGTTCTATCAGTGCCCATATGTGCAGAAGAGGAGAGAGTTCTATCAGTGCCCATATGTGCAGAGGAGATAGTTCTATCAGTGCCCATATGTGCAGAGGAGAGAGTTCTATCAGTGCCCATATGTGCAGAAGAGGAGAGAGTTCTATCAGTGCCCATATGTGCAGAAGAGGAGAGAGTTCTATCAGTGCCCATATGTGCAGAAGAGGAGAGAGTTCTATTAGTGCCCATATGTGCAGAGGAGAGAGTTCTATCAGTGTCCATATGTGCAGAGGAGAGAGTTATATCAGTGCCCATATGTGCAGAGGAGAGAGTTCTATCAGTGCCCATATGTGCAGAAGAGGAGAGAGTTCTATCAGTTCCCATATGTGCAGAGGAGAGAGTTCTATCAGTGCCCATATGTGCAGAAGAGGAGAGAGTTCTATCAGTGCCCATATGTGCAGAAGAGGAGAGAGTTCTATCAGTGCCCATATGTGCAGAGGAGAGAGTTCTATCAGTGCCCATATGTGCAGAAGAGGAGAGAGTTCTATCAGTGCCCATATGTGCAGAGGAGAGAGTTCTATTAGTGTCCATATGTGCAGAGGAGAGAGTTCTATCAGTGCCCATATGTGCAGAGGAGAGAGTTCTATCAGTGCCCATATGTGCAGAAGAGGAGAGAGTTCTATCAGTGCCCATATGTGCAGAGGAGATAGTTCTATCAGTGCCCATATGTGCAGAGGAGAGAGTTATATCAGTGCCCATATGTGCAGAGGAGAGAGTTCTATCAGTGCCCATATGTGCAGAAGAGGAGAGAGTTCTATCAGTGCCCATATGTGCAGAAGAGGAGAGAGTTCTATCAGTGCCCATATGTGCAGAGGAGAGAGTTATATCAGTGCCCATATGTGCAGAGGAGAGAGTTATATCAGTGCCCATATGTTCAGAGGAGAGAGTTCTGTTAGTGCCCATATGTGCAGAGGAGAGAGTTCTATTAGTCCCAATATGTGCAGAGGAGAGACTTCTGTTAGTCCCTATATGTTCAGAGGAGAGAGTTCTATCAGTGCCCATATGTGCAGAGGAGAGAGTTATATCAGTGCCCATATGTGCAGAGGAGAGAGTTCTATCAGTGCCCATATGTGCAGAGGAGAGAGTTCTATCAGTGCCCATATGTGCAGAGGAGAGAGTTCTATTGGTGCCCATATGTGCAGAGGAGAGAGTTCTATTGGTGCCCATATGTGCAGAGGAGAGAGTTATATCAGTGCCCATATGTGCAGAGGAGAGAGTTCTATTGGTGACCATATGTGCAGAGGAGAGAGTTATATCAGTGCCCATATGTGCAGAGGAGAGAGTTATATCAGTGCCCATATGTGCAGAGGAGAGAGTTCTATTGGTGCCCATATGTGCAGAGGAGAGAGTTCTATCAGTTCCCATATGTGCAGAGGAGAGATTTCTATCTGTGCCCATATGTGCAGAAGAGGAGAGAGTTCGATTAGTGCCCATATGTGCAGAGGAGATATTTATATAGGTGCCCATATGTGCAGAGGAGATATTTATATAGGTGCCCATATGTGCAGAGGAGATATTTATATAGGTGCCCATATGTGCAGAGGAGATATTTATATCAGTGCCCATATGTGCAGAGGAGATAGTTCTATCAGTGGCCATATGTGCAGAGGAGAGATTAGGGGTTAATAGCTTTTATTAGTGTTGGGGGAGTAGTGGAATAGGGGTTAATAACTTTATTATAGTGTTAGCGATGTTGGGAGCGGCAGATTAGGGGATAATAACTTTATTATAGTGTCAGCGATGTCGGGCGGCAGATTAGGGGTTAATAACTTTATTATAGTGTCAGCGATGTCGGGAGCGGCAGATTAGGGGATAATAACTTTATTATAGTGTCAGCGATGTCTGGCGGCAGATTAAGGGATAATAACTTTATTATAGTGTCAGTGATGTCGGGAGTGGCAGATTAGGGGATAATAACTTTATTATAGTGTCAGCGATGTCGGGAGTGGCAGATTAGGGGATAATAACTTTATTATAGTGTCAGCGATGTCGGTAGTGGCAGATTAGGGGATAATAACTTTATTATAGTGTCAGCGATGTCGGTAGTGGCAGATTAGGGGATAATAACTTTATTATAGTGTCAGCGATGTCGGTAGTGGCAGATTAGGGGATAATAACTTTATTATAGTGTCAGCGATGTCGGGAGCGGCAGATTAGGGGATAATAACTTTATTATAGTGTCAGTGATGTCGGGAGTGGCAGATTAGGGGATAATAACTTTATTATAGTGTCAGCGATGTCGGTAGTGGCAGATTAGGGGATAATAACTTTATTATAGTGTCAGCGATGTCGGGAGTGGCAGATTAGGGGATAATAACTTTATTATAGTGTCAGCAATGTCGGTAGTGGCAGATTAAGGGATAATAACTTTATTATAGTGTCAGTGATGTCGGGAGTGGCAGATTAGGGGATAATAACTTTATTATAGTGTCAGCGATGTCGGTAGTGTCAGATTAGGGGATAATAACTTTATTATAGTGTCAGCGATGTCGGTAGTGGCAGATTAGGGGATAATAACTTTATTACAGTGTCAGCGATGTCGGTAGTGGCAGATTAGGGGATAATAACTTTATTATAGTGTCAGCGATGTCGGTAGTGTCAGATTAGGGGATAATAACTTTATTATAGTGTCAGCGATGTCGGTAGTGGCAGATTAGGGGATAATAACTTTATTATAGTGTCAGCGATGTCGGTAGTGGCAGATTAGGGGATAATAACTTTATTATAGTGTCAGTGATGTCGGTAGTGGCAGATTAGGGGATAATAACTTTATTATAGTGTCAGTGATGTCGGGGCGGCAGATTAAGGGTGTTTAGACTAGGAGATTATGTTAGGTTTAAAAGTAATTTTTTTCCCCTGTAGACATCAAGGGGGTTGCGTTACGGCGATTTTTCATTCCACACTTCAGGTGTTTATTTTCTTCTAACACTCTCTCCCCATTAATGTCTATGGGGAAAGCGTGCACGAGCATGTCAAAACGGTGCCCTTGGATTTTGTGCTGTATGGAGCGTAACGCCACCATTTCGCACGCACAAGGAGGCTTTTCAGTAACTCGTAATGGCAGCGCTATGGAGAGTGAAATAACGCAACTTTTGTGGCGTTAGTTTCGCACCCTGTTTAGGGCAAAACTTGTAATTGAGGTGAATAACAGTTATTTACTTGCTTTTACAGCCCACACACAATTATTATGTTTAGTTGACTCGATTCTTTGTTTGTTTTTACATAAATTTGTATCACTAATATTTTGGTTTGGGACAGAACGCTGTTCTGTGCTATTTACTTACAATTAATAATGAATTGATTACAGATGTTCCTCTGCAGTTGCTGAGCAAGTGTTAGTGATTATTTGGATGTATAATATAATTGTCACCGGTTTTGTGCGTCTTGTCTGACTTGCGCTGCCCCAGGGGAAGTATATTTTGTGCTTTCAGAAAATAGCTTTTGCTACTCCATATAGATACAGTTTCTCTGTAGTACAAAATATAGTTAGAGAAAAGCTTGGAAAAAAAAAAAAGTGGCCAACACCCCAGAGAAACTTCAGATACATTTATTGATTTTTAGTTTAATTAATATCCTTTCTTTTTTCTACAATTTCATACTTAAATCTGTACATTATAAAGTTTTCTTTACACATTTTTAAACATGACTTTTTGTAAAATAAATGTATTTACTAGTAAACATTTTTGTTTTAAACAGCTGTTAATTCTACATATCAAAGGTCAAAAAAGCTGTGTTTAGGCAAATAGTTTGTAATGAATTTTTGTTAAGTATTCACTGGAGGTTTGGAATTCTTTTGTTAATGGAAACTTGGTCACCCTCTATTTCCTATGGTTTTAACAACAGTTAACTAGCAGCTTAAAGGGGCAGTTTAGCGTAAGTTATTTTTTCATCTTTAATGTGTTCCAAATGATCTATTTTACTGCTGAAGTGTATTAAACTGTTTATAATCAGCTCTGTCGCACTAATTTAAAGGGACAAAAAATGTTGGATTGTTTTCATGTGCAGGATTATGTATCACTAGATTAGCTGACCTTGGGAAAAAAGATTTAACCACACAAAAGTGTACTTACCTTACTTGCATTCAAAACCACATCCTAGGATTGTTGTCTAATCACAACACACCCAGTCGCTCCATTGAACTAAATGTAGCTGTCATGGATATCAGGCTGCCAAGGTTAAACCTCCACCCCCTACTACTCAGCCCCCGCGAATTCTCACCGGATTTGGACTTTTCAGAGCATTCACAATCTCAAAGACACTTGGTTTTACATGTTTTGTGTTCTATACTTTCTCATGGAAGAGTTGATCTCTGACCGCCCAACCCCACTCCGGCTGGCTGGGCTCCTGGAACTACCGGCCAACAAATCTTACTTCCCCTTGGCCTTCCTGGTGTATATTTGATCACCTGCAGCTCTGGCCCCCAGCCACTGATCATGTTGCTTTTTGGACTGTGGCATCTGGGGACCGAGGGCTTTCCAACGGCACCATAGAAGTGCTGCCACTCCCCCGGGATCACCCCAGAATAGCCACATCTGTACCACTGGGGCTCTATAAAACAATGGACACTATGGAGGGCACCAGCTTGTCTGGAGGGGAGGGAATGGCGGGAGATCTGAGGGTCTGATAACACTCCTTATCAAGATGAGTTGGTGTATAAAAGTAGTGTGTTTCCACAATAAAGTTGTTCTTTGTTTCACCCGATTACTAGTTCTGTCTGGTTATTTGGGTGGGTTTCACTATAATCACTTTGCTCCACTACATAGCGGCATGCTGCAGGTATAGGAAGGACCCTTCTGGTGTAGCTACCCAGTCGGGGTAGCTGGAGTCCATCACATTTGGTTGGCAGTGGTGGGATGCTTCCGTCTACCTGGAACATTCAAACCACCAACTGAAGCCCTCTATGAATGGAGCAGCAGTAGGCTGAAAGACTTGCTGGAAGCTCAGGGGAAAGTTGCCGGCAACAGGTCCAAGGCAGCAATTATTGCCGAACTGATGGAAGGCGACCGGGCTAACGAGCCGGCCGGTGGGTCCGATAGCAACCAGAGCAGTGAGCAGTCCAGTGAGCCACCCACAGCAGAGACAGTAATGTCCGAGGTACAGAGAGCGCTCCAGTGGCAACTGACCCTCTATGAGACCACCCAGCCTGAGGAGCTAATTACTCGGCTAATATTCAACAATACCGACTCAAAATGATGGAGGTCCAACAGTCTATGGGGGAGCCATGAAGGATCCCCTGGATCCACATTCCTAGTCGAAGAAGCTACCCCATGAGGCTTTCCGAGCCTTCAAAGACAATTAAGAGGAGATCGACAGCTACCGCCAAGTATTTGAAACACAGTGCGAGTTGCAGGGTGTTGCCAATACAGAACGAGTCACCCTCCTGCTCAAAAAATCTGTCCGGACAAGCCCTAGAGACTTTCAACACTGTTCCCTTGGGAGACCGAAAGAACTATGACCGGGTAAAGGAGCGTATCTTTGCTCGATATGGTCTCATGCTGGGGGCTCACCGGCGGAAGTCTGGGAACTAAAGAGGCAAGAGGGGCAGCCTTTCATGGAGTGGACACACCATTTCACCCGGTCCTTGGACTCTTGGTTTTCAGGCTGCCATGTTTGCAGTGCTTCTCTCTTTTTATTTATGCAAATTATGACACTTAGGGAAGTATCCCTAAGTGTGATGCGGGAATCCAGACGTGGACCCATTTCTCAGTGTGCCTAGAGGGATATGGCTGCACCTCACTGACGAGTCCCACACTAGGCCGAAACGTACGTCTGGGGTCACTTCTCGGGCCTTTGGCTGGGATCAAGTGCAGTTTTCTGTGCTTGGTCTTGGTTGAAAGATTTGCTGCCTGCAGACCTGCTCCTTCGGCCTGGGGTCCTTTCCCTTCGGGGTTTGGGCTCCTGCCGCTATTGGGGGTGGCTACTCCTTAGGCATAGAGCAACTGGGTAGTAGGGCTGTCCCCTTGGCCTTGTGGCATCATCCCTGGACTTCAGCCAGATGCTGCTTTTGGGGGGGGGCGCTCTGAAATCCAGCCTAAAGAGGCAATAGGACAATTATCACTACCAATGTGCCAAATGTTCCCCATACACTTCGGGTGTTGATTTCTGAGGACTTCCGAGAGAATATTGGTTTGGCTCATGTCCAGCAGGTTGTTTTGGATTGTGTTTTGAAGATGTCAAGAGCAAGTTTGCATTGTGTTCAGTCTTCAAGAGGGATTTTTGATGTGGCTTTCACCGATGAGCATCATTTACAGACCTGCTATCAACGGACTATTGATATGGCTGTTGATCCAGAGTTGGTGGGCATGAGATTTGTTGCCTGTGTATAGAGGGAGAGAAGAATCCCAGTGACAGTACATATGTACAACCTTTGGGTCACTGATGTCGAAATTTGTCTGTTTCTTTGTCGCTACTTTGATGATGTTCAAGGAGGTAGCAAGCTAAAGAATCAATTTGGGACTTTCAATGGAAAGAACAGGTTCTGGGTGTGGTTTGTGCCAGATGAATAAGGTATTGTTGGAAAGAAACACCCTCCACAGACTTTCGCCATTGGTGGAAATAGAGGTTTCCTATACTATGATGACATGCCTCTGTTTTGCCGTAGTTGCAAACTGTTTGGTCACATTGCTGAAAATTGCCCAGGTGCCAGATGTTGAAATTGTGGGGAGGATGATCATCTTGTTGCCCACTGTAGTAAACACCGGACCTGTGATCTTTGTGGTTCTTCAAGTCATATGTGCAGGATGTGTCCTTTTATGATGTTGCAGGGGCTTGATAGATTGAAGCCTTCCTACGCTGATGTTGCAAAAAAAACATCTTCAGTTGCGGTTGAGCCATCTGTGAATGAGGAGGAGGTCTCTGATGAGGCATTGAATTCTATATTACCTCTTTTGTGTAAAAAAAACTGTAGTTGGGGTTCCTGTCTGAGAGGTGTCTAATGCTCCTGTGGTGGTTCCTGTGGCTGAGAAGGTGGAGGAAGCCCAATCTAATCTTCAGAAGGTGGATCTTGCTACATCTAATGTAATAGCTGCTTCCGATGTTCTTGAAGCCCTGTTGCCCGATTCTGTGGATGATACTGTTGCTGTTCCTGGGACAGAGAATTTTTCCTTCACTGAGTCATCTTGTGATCCTGCTCCTGATGCTGTTCTTGGTGAAGGGGAGAACATTGATTGGTCTGCTGTTGTGTCCTCTGGTTCTAAGGAGGATATGGACACTGCAGGGAAAAAATCTGCCTCCAAGTGGAAAAAAGGTGCAGATTCTGATGGATGGGAGAGTCCTGATTTGGATCTTCCAATAGTTAAGATTGCAGATCCAGATACTGTAAGTGATGCTGATTCTTTAATTTTAGTGTCTCTACTAAAGATGTTCCCTCTGACTCAAGCCAGTGTATAGGTGACTTTTCTGTTGGTTATCTAGATAAAAGAGATGTGAACCAACTTGCTGAAGTTACTGGTTATGAGGCTGGCAAGGGGGAGCCTAGGAGGTCGGAATGTCACAGAGGCAGATTTAAAAGATCTCCTTTGAATCCTAAGAAAAAGAAAGGAAAGAAGAAGTCCTGATGTTTTTTTTGTTTTTCTTTAATTTATTTTTGTGATGTTTTTGACCATTTCTTCCCTTAATGTCAGGTGTATGACAACTATAGCAAGGAGAGCTGCAATTTTTAAGTTATTATCTGTATGTTCTGCTAATATATTTTGTTTGCAGGAATGTGGTCTCTCTGAACATCCTAAATGTGCTGACTGGGAATATGGTCCTAAAGTATGGTCTTGTTCTTCTGATAGGAATGGGGGGGTGGGAGTTTTGTTTAAGGGGTTATGCTTTTCTATCCTTAATGTAATTCATATTGTCCCAGGTCGGGTTCTTTTGTTTAGTTTTAGTTTTTGTGGGACGGTTTTTCGTTTGTTTAATGTATATGCTTCTCCAAATAGGGTAGAACCTTTGCTTAATTTTGAAACATTAAAGTTTTTTCTGCCAGGTCGAGAGCCAACTTTTTTAGTTGGGGATTTTAATTGTATTATTAAGAATGGGGACAGAGAGGGTGGGAGGGATAGCTCAGGGAAGATTTTAGTTGATCTGCTTAAATCTTTCGGTTTGAAGGATGCCTTTGGGTCCGTTTCATTTTCAGGGGAGGGTTTTACTTTCTTTAGTGATAGTGGTGGGATAAAATCTCAAATTGATTTTTGTTTTTTATCTAAATTTCTATGTGTTGATGATTTTTTTTTAAAGCGGATGCCCTTTACGGATCATGCCCTTTTGATGTGTAAGGTGAATTGTGATTTGAAGATCAAGTATGGTAAGGGTGTTCGGAAACTGAATGTGGATTTGTTAGAAGATGAGAAGATTAAGCGTCAGTTTGTTTTGATGTATGAAAGTTGGTGTGAAAGAAAGTGTGATTTTAGTAATGTGCTTATGTGGTGGGAATGGTTGAAGGTGGAAATAAAGAGGTTTTTTATTAACAAAAGGCTGTGAGAAAGCTAGAATGGAAAGAAAGTTGTATGATAAATGGTATCTGAGGTTGTTGTATTTGTATGAATTGAGAAAATGTGGTATTGATGTGCATGAGGAAATTGCTGAAGCAAGAAGATAATTAAAAAGTGTATGCATGAAAAATGAAAGAAAATTGTTTTTATGGCAAGATTGGAGAAAATGGAAAAGGATGAGTCTTGTAGTAAATATTTTTTAAGAAAGCTTTTGAAGGAAAGTCTGGTTTTGTTAGTGTTTTTGATAAGGTTGAGTGTGAAATTGATGGTACAGATGGTGTTTTGCGTGAAGTTCATGAGTTTTACAGTGAGTTGTATAAAGAAAAAACAAGAGATGTTTTATTGGAAAAGGAGTTGTTGGAAGACATTGAGGTTAAGTTGGAAAAATATGATAATGATTTGTTAGAAAGGGATCTAAGTTTGGATGAGATTGCAGAGGTTGTTAGGAGTTTTAAAAATGGGAAGGTACCTGGTTGTGATGGTTTGCCTGTTGAATTTTATACTTGTTGGAATTTGATTGGGGTGAATATGTTGGATGTTTGTAAGTTTGTTTTTAGAATAAATGTTTTGCCTGTTTCAATGAGGAAAGGTTTGATTGTTTTGTTATTTAAAAAGGGTGATAAGAGAGATTTGAGGAATTGGAGGCCGATTACGTTGTTGAATGTTGACTATAAGGTTATTGCAAAGGTGCTGGCAAATAGAATACATGGACTGATTGGTAAGGTTGTGGGTGAAGAGCAAGTGTGTGCTGTTCCTGGGCGTCAGATTTCTGAAAGTTTGTTGTTACTGCGTGATGTACTGTGGTATGTGAGGGAGAGGATGAGGTCTGTTGCTGTTGATATTGTGGATTTTGAAAAAGCGTATGATAGGGTAGTGCATGATTTTATGTTTCATGTTTTAGAACGTTTAGGTTTTTCTGGTAAGATTATTGGATGGTTTAAATGTTTGTATTGTGATATAGTTAGTCAAGTTCAGGTTAATGTTTTTTTGACTGAGGAATTTTGTGTTAAATCTGGAGTGCGTCAAGGATGTCCTTTGTCTCCTGTGTTATTTGCATGTGTCATTGAGCCATTTTTAACTAGTTTGAGGAAGGATAAATTCGTTAGAGGTGTGAGTGTTCCTGGCAGTAATGGAAGGTGTTTAAAAGTGATTGGGTATATGGATGATGTGAGTGTGGTATATGAGACTCAGGCTGGTTTGAGGAGGGTGAAAACTTTGGTTGAATGTTTTTGTATGGCAAGTGGTTTCAGAGTTAATTGGAATAAGTGTAAAGTTAAAGTTTTTGGTAATGATAGGAAAATTGATTTCTGTGGATGGCCTGTGACTGACGGTGCAATTGAGGTGTTGGGTGTGAAATTTGATGTGGATTTGAAAGGCTTGGAAAGTTGGGAGAATGTTTTTGATAAAGTGAGTAGAAAACTTCAGTTTTGGTCTTTAAGGACTTTATCTTTGGAAGGAAAAATGTTAGTTATTAAATCGGTTTTGATCCCTATTATGTTATATTTCACGTTAGTTTTTCCGCCTCCTGAGAGGATTTTTCAGAGAATTTTGAGAGTTTTGTTTTCATTTTTCTGGAGTTCTGGTATGGAGCGTTTGAAAAGAGATGTTGTTGTTAAGAGTAAGAATGTTGGTGGTAAGGGTTTTCCAAATGTGGATAGATTTTTGGCTGTGAAATATGTTAGTAGGTGTGTGGTTCTGAGTGGTAAGGATAGCATGGCTGGTTGTATGGTAAAGTATGCTTGTGGAAATGTTTTAAGACGATATGGTTTGTTTGAGATTGATAGAAAGAAACCGGTATGTTTTGCTGTTCCGTGGTTTTATGTAAGGGTGGAATGTTGGATTAAAAAATATGGTTTGGAGATTGTTAGTAGGGAGATGTGGTGTGCAAAAAGAATGGTTTGAAAATGTTGGAGAAGAAGGAAGGTCTTGAGCTGATTGGGGGTTTGAATGAAAATGAATGTGTGTTGGTATGGAAAAATGTGTGTAATAAGCATTTGATGAATAGGCAGAAAGATATTGGTTGGATGAGTGTGCATAAGTGTTTGCCAACAAGGGATTTTCAGAGAGTGCGTCGTTTAGTGGCTTCAGAAGTGTGTCCTAGAGATGGTTGTTGTCAAAGTGAGAGTGTTATTCATTTGTTTTGGAATTGTGAGTATGCTAGGGATGTTTGGAGAATTTTGAAAAGGATGATTAAGGGTCTAACTGGAGTGCAGTTTTTTACTTTTAATATGATGATGTGTGGTTTGTGTGGAAGTGGTGTGGAAAAGGAGAAAGCAAGATTGATATGGTTGTTGGCATGTTGTGTGAAGGAGGTGTGGGATGTGCGTAATATTTTGATTTTTAAGAAAGAAGTAGTTACTGTAGGTAATTGTGTGGGTATGATCCATGGGAAGTTGTTTTTGTATTTTTTTTTGATAGGAGGCGATATGGGGAATTAGATTCTGAAGGCATCTGGAAGACAAAGAAGTGTAAGGATTGGATTATTTAGTTTTTATGATTTTTCTTTTTTTTATTCTCCAGTTTGTTTATGTCTGTATTTAAAATATGTTTAATTTTATTTTATGTGATTATTTAAGTTTTATGTTTGCATTTAGTTTTTTTTTCTGATGACAAAAGTTTGGGTCAATATTTCAGTTGTTTTGTAACAAGAGATATTTTGTTTGCATTTGTTATTATGATTTTATTTTGTGTATATGCATATATGATTATTTTTCTAATAAAAGAATTACGAAATGTATGTCTGGGGTTTTGCTGATTCTCTCATTCAGAGATTGATTGCCTGGTATTTCGGGACTGTACTGTGAAGTCAGGGTCAGACTGATATGCTTCAGGAAAGTTCTTCTCTGTGAAAGGCACATATTGAGCAAAAAGAGGCTGCTTCTAGGGTGGTAACTAGCCATATAACAAGCTATTATGCTATTGTTCGTTCCCAGGTTGAGCACTTCTCTCTTTTTATTTATGCCATGTAACTACCCTGGCAGAAGCCACCCAGCTCATTCTGTTGGAGCACTTCTATAACCACTCTCCAGTGGAAGTACAAGAATGGGTCTGAGATAGGGGGACCAAAGACAGCCGACCAATCGGCCATCCTGGCTGATCAGTACCTGGATGCCCGGTATCAGACCTGCCCTAAACCGTGACCAGTGACCCGCTCCTCTACCACCTCTGCTCTGCCCCTGGTGCCTCCCCGGTACCCACAGACCCAACCAGTACCTTCCCACCTCTATTGGGACCAGCTCTAGGCGTTCTTGACTGTGACCTATACATCTAACTGTTTGGTCTGACAATAAACTTTTGAAGTTCCAGCAAAATCTACATTTGAGCCAGCATACTTTTTCTTTGTTTATTACTTTTTAATTTAGAATAGGGTAGGGACATTTATTATTTTGGGGGGGCTTTTATATTTTATTAGGTTGCTTAGAGTAGGTGTAATTAGCCTAATATTCTTGTAATCTTTTTTTATTTTTTGTAATTTAGTGGGGTTTTTTTTTTGTAATTTAGTTTAGTTTATTTAATTGTATGTAATTGTAGGTAGTTTATTTAATTAATTTATTGATAGTGTAGTGTTAGGTTTAATTGTAACTTAGGTTAGGATTTATTTTACAGGTAATTTTGTAATTATTTTAACTAGGTAGCTATTAAATAGTAAATAACTATTTAATGGCTATTGTACCTAGTTAAAATAAATGCAAAGTTGCCTGTAAAATAAATATTAATCCTAAAATAGCTACAATGTAATTATTAATTATATTGTAGCTATATTAGGATTTATTTTACAGGTAAGTATTTAGTTTTAAATAGGAACACTTTAGTTAATAAGATTTAATTTATTTTGTTAGATTAAAATTATATTTAATTTAGGGGGGGTGTTAGGGTTAGGGTTAGACTTAGCTTTAGGGGTTAATAAATTTATTAGAGTAGCGGCGAGGTCCGGTCGGCAGATTAGGGGTTAATACTTGAAGTTAGGTGGTGGCAAAGTTGGGGGGGGCAGTTTAGGGGTTAATACTATTTATTATAGGGTTTGCGAGGCGGGAGTGCGGCGGTTTAGGGGTTAATACATTTATTATAGTGGCGGCGAGGTCCGGTCAGCAGATTAGGGGTTAATACTTGTAGTTAGGTGGTGGCAACATTGGGGGGGGCAGATTAGGGGTTAATAAATATTATGTAGGTGTCGGCAATGTTGGGGGCAGCAGATTAGTGGTTCATAGGGATAATTTAGGTGGCGGCGATGTGCGGTCGGCAGATTAGGGGTTAAAAATATTTATTATAGTGGCTGTGATGTGGGGGGACCTCGGTTTAGGTGTACATAGGTAGTTTATGGGTGTTAGTGTACTTTAGAGCACAGTAGTTAAGAGCTTTATAAACCGGCGTTAGCCCATAAAGCTCTTAACTACTGAGTTTTTTCTGCGGCTGGAGTCTTTTTGGTAGAGGATCTACCGCTCACTTCAGCCAAGACTCTAAATACCAGCTTTAGGCAGATCCCATTGAAAAGATAGGATACGCAATTGGCGTAAGGGGATCTGCGGTATGGAAAAGTCACGGCTGGAAAGTGAGAGTTAGACCCTTTACTGCCTGACTGTAAATACCAGCGGGCGGCCAAAATCAGCGTTAGGACCCCTTAACGCTGCTTTTGATGGCTGACGCAGAACTCTAAATCTAGGCGATAGTTTTTGAAGCCAACAGCCCTATAGGGGAAAAAACAAATTAACAATCAAGGACCATTGAACCATTTCAAAGAAACCCCTTAGTTATTTGGAGTCAATAATCTTTGTGACTTGAAAAGAAACATCTGCTCACACACACACATGTGATAACAACACAATGGCTCACTGAATCACTGAATCTCTGACACTTGAAGACGTACTGCAGACATACGGCTGGGGGGAAGGTAGCACACACAGTGGAAGCACATGGCTTGCATTATAATTTCAAATTTCACTGTTTAAAACAACTGTAGTTAGATTTAAAGTAACATATACTTCAGCATTGTAGGAAAATATATATTTTAATAGATATGAGACTGTCTATTTATGTGATATTAAATATAAACACATGAATTGGGGAAATTGTGGACCTAAGAAGCCGTGACAGATGGCATTCATATTAGATAAACATTTGCTGAGATTTATAAACATTGCATATAGATATATGAATGTTAAATCATTTCTAACAATTATTTTTATTTCTGTTGCAGGCAACAATTGGTCATTGGCATCAATTTATATATTCAGAATTTGTTAGAAATGTGAAACATGCTGTATTTGCATGAATGCAATGTCAGGATTTTAAATGTTATCAATCTGGAATTATTGGCAGTATAATTACTTTAATATAAGATAATGTTGAAAACATAACATATTTGGTATGAGAATAATCAAGAAAAATTATATGATACTGTCCCATCTATAATTAATATTGTAATTGATTAATGCAATGTTATAGTATTGTTTAATATAATCATTATATGGGAAATATTGTAAAATGTTTAGAAATGGTTAAATGAATCTGTTTTGTTTGTCATGTGGCCCCCCCGATGGACAGAATCCGGTGTTGCGATGCAGGAATTACAGCTAGAGGACAATTGGTTGCTAACAAAGGTGCATTTTCCCTAGCAACCATATATCCCAGGTTGCCCAATCAGAAGGGACAAGGTTCCGAAGGGCCGCCCATATTCCTCACCAATGAATATAAGTTGGAATGCAGAATGAGTAAAGGAGACTGGGTACTGCTGATTTTGTAAACTGACTGAAAACTGTTGCGTGGGACACAGTCAAACTATAATCAAAGTGGGCCATACTTTTTCTTATCAATTTCAATTACACTTATTTTTATATGAGGTGGGACAAGTCTTGAAGCTGAAAATCATTTGGTAAACTATATATATATATATATATATATACAGGTGGCCCTCGTTTTACAACGGTTCAATTTACACCGTTTCAGAATAACTACCTTTTTTTCCAGTCATGTGACTGCTATTGAAAAGCATTGAGAAGCAGTGCATTTATTAAAATAGCAAGTAGGTGGAGCTGTCCGCTTGTGTTGCAGCAAAGCCAAGCAAGTTGAAATTAATCAGTTTAACCAGACCTGAGCTATCGAGCAGATTTCAAAGGGACAAGATCTTCCTGTCTATAAATCAGTCCAGATTGGAATGCATATAAAGAACTGTTTGCAGAAAAATGCAAGTGAAGTCTGTGTTGTGTGATTATTTTATTAGGTTTATAATGCAGTTTAGCAAATGTTTTTGTTCATTTAACTTAGTTTAATTATATATTCTGTGTTGTGTGATTATTTTATTAGGTTTATAATGCTGTTTAGCATTTAAAGTCTTCAGTTCAAAGCTTTCAAAATAATGTATTAGGTGTTACTTATGACAATTTTGAGAGGGGCCTGGAATCTATCTCCCTCACTTCCCATTGATTTACATTATAAACTGGGTTTCAATTTACAACGGTTTCGATTTACAACCATTCCTTCTGGAACCTAACCCCGGCGTAAACTGAGGGCTACCTGTATATATATATATATATGTATATATATATATATATATATATATATATAGTTACTTATTACAGGTAATATTTAAAAAAAAATTTGATAATTTAAAATAAGATATATCCATAGTCACTGCAGTTTAAAGTATAGTTGAGAGATTTAAAAGAGCAGTTTATATTTTTAGTTTATATTTGTAGTCTGTGTATTGTTAAACCTATATCCTTAATGCTAAGTAATTCATCTGTGCAAAATATAGAATATATATATATATATATATATATATATATATCTTAGAATTGATTTTAATTATAAGTAACTGTTTACAGTAAGAATATATGTAGTTTTAGTATTCTAATTAGAATTGTATTAGAATCAATTGTAGCTAAATAGCTGAGTATATATATATTGTTTTGTTGTTTAACTAAGCACTGTTAAAATTGTATTGCTTGAATGTTAGCAATTAAATATCTTGGAATCTCATTGTGTTAACTGAATGAAATTCTATTGTGAATAAGGTAAACTTGCATAAACACTGCATAGCATATTTTAATAGCTTTTAAACACATGTAATATTGATTCATATTCTGGTTCCTACAAATATATTTCAATGTGCTCATAGATATTTAATAATAATAAAGAATTCAGGTATTTATATTAATTTTCTTGTCTTAGTATATGCATATTTGATTGTGGGTTTAGTTTAAAGAAAGATTGTTAAATATATTAAGTTATAACCCTGCTATATACTTTGGAGAGTACTGCTAAGATTCTTATAAATATACTGACTTATTATATGGAGGCATTGCGTGAGATATTATAAATATTTATCATATTGATATAATATATTTGTATTAAATAGAAATTATTATAAAAGAGAGAAAGGAATTTCATATTTAGAAATTAATATTTTGAAGATATAGGTTTTTTTTAAAATTGAAATATTGATTTTCATGTTCGAGATTAATATTAATATTTTGAAATATTATTAAAAATTAATTTTTGGAAAATTAATAAAAATATTAATATTTCATATTTCAAAATTAATCAAAAATATTAATTTTTCATATTTCAAAATTCATAAAAATATTAATTTTTCATATTTCAAAATTCATAAAAATATAAATTTTTCATATTTCAAAATTCAGAAAAATATAAATTTTTCATATTTCAAAATTAATCAAAAATATAAATTTTTCGTATTTCAAATTCATAAAAATATAAATTTATCATATTTCAAAATTAATAATAATATTTTTGAAAATATTTTTTTTTCCTCTCTCTTATTGGTCAAAATTGTATTAGCGTTTTTATCTAAAATAACGATGTCTTCAGCAAAAAGTAATGCTAGCGTTTCTGTACATGATGAAATTGTGCCCTACCCAAGATCCTCTGTCCATGAAATGGTTCAGGAAAAAACTCTCAAATTAGAAGCCATGGGGGGGCGGAGCCAACCACCAAGCGAAATGGCCGCAACTCTGCAGGCTCTGAGAAAGACCTATCTAAATAACGCACTTTTAGCTAACTAAACTACACAGCAATGGCTATTTGGCTAAACACTTAAACCGAGACTACACCTGGAGCATAATTTCCATCCGTCAGCGAGATATGTACCAAGGGACGCTGAGAAGTGGCAGACATTTGGCAGAACAGCACGGCCTACCTGGCATGAATACTACAGCTTAGACCACAATTGCCAACCACGCAGAGACCCTATCGCTCCTCTACACAGAGCTTCTGAATATCAACCTCCCGGATCTGGTTGACTAAAAGCTGATATACCACCCATCAGGATTAAGGGAGCAAAGGCAACTTGCGGTGCACATAAATACAAATTCCGGGACTGGAAACTACGCACCAGTGGTGGAGACAGTAGTTTGCAATGGATCATGTAGGGAGCCGATCCACGGAAGCCTGGGAAAGAAATGTATACTGGACCCTGGACTATTACTTTCAAAACCTTAAGGGGCACATTACTAAGCTACTATCTCCTGCACCACAGGTTCCAAAGCCAGCTGAATCGCTAGGTCTACGGGAGACAGATCACGCGTCATACTCCCCAAAAGATCAGAGTAATTTCATGGCGGTGATGGTGGTTGAACTCTTTGTAAACAAATCCCTTTCACTGCAGGCTGTGAAATATGAATCACCCACGCGGCTAACACGACCACAACAGAGACCAACGCCGTAGAATTATACATTACAGTTGTGCCGAAGATTTGACCCACAAAGGGACAGTAGCTGCTCTGCTCTGTAAGTTGAACATGGAGGAACTTTTAGCCCAACAGATCGGGTCCTGGGAAACAGCAGTTGACAGACTGGTTGTTGGACTTAGTGTCTTTTTCCCCTGTTTAGTCGCTACTTCTCAGGCTTGTGCTTCTCAGGGCCTTCAGTCTCTACTGCAATACGAAGCTCTGCCAAAAATAGGTGTAGGGTAACTATGATATGCCAGTCAGTTTAAGACCCAGTATCCTCCACTTACAATTTATTTTACGATTTTTGCTTCCTCTTCACTTGTGGTGGGGCAAACCAGATGCCGTGTGTTCTAATTTACATTTTATTATGCTGATAGGAGTTTTATAATGTGTTAACTAGAAGTTTGATGGTTTTTGTTCAAATATCTTATGTTACCTGCACTATTTTACACTATAAAATGAGGTACATTCATACCCACATTTCTTATGACATACGGGGTTAAGTGCATAGGTATCTTGAGTGCCTAATTTTGTCTGCCAATACATATGTCCAATACTGTTAACTGAGGTTTGGCCTAGAGGAAATCTTTATAGCCCAGCATGTGATCCTGTTGGGTAGTACTCCCTTTGGGTGAATTACCTGACTAACACTTTTCTTTGTGTTCCTGCTTGTTGTATACTATTAATGCTTTACTAAGCTCATGCTAAACACAGACACAGATGTTTATCAAAGTGTTGGATCTGGTGCCAATAGATAAATATTCCTAGGATCTTTATGGTTTTGAGTATGTATGGGGGCTTGGACGTCTGCGGCCGGGATGTCTGAGCCCACCTGCATGCTTATTGGTAGGTGCAATGTGCAGGCTACATATAGACCAGAGACCTCAGAGTTATCAAGGGGATGCTAGCATTTCATGTTTCATATGTGGCTATGCATTTACGTACTAGCTCCAATTCTCTGCGTAATACCGGGGCTGGGTGTGTAATAATGGATGCTTTGAAACAATAGAAGGGGAGAAGGCAGAGTGCAGGTATTAAGCTTCTTATCTTCCTATTTTTTTATTTTTTATTTATATATATATATATATATATATATATATATATATATATATATATATATATATATATACTATAGGACATTGTATGTAAAACTTGCAACCTGTTGTTATGGCTACTGCTATAGTGAACTGTGCAGCCTTACTTTACAATATGTGATATGCCTCTAAGGTGGGCTGGAACAACATTACTACCATTATTAATGGTCTCTATACCCAACTTATTTTACATCAGCCATATAGTTAAAGTCAACTTCATGAGTCTAGTTATTAAGACCATGTACAGCATTAGCCAAGCGGGTAATACGCCTATTGCACTTACATGATATACCTCCTAGGCTAGGAGGGTTATCTATGCAACTTATCTAGCCTATGCCGCACCTTCATTACTTTCCTATAGTAACCCTTATAGTACATAGTAAATGTTGACTTTATTTTCCCTTTCTCGCATAGCTCAGTAAAATTCATTATTCATACCAGCTACTAATAAGATTGTTTATAATATTCCCTCTAAGGATACCTACAGTATATGGATGTCCCTGAAGGACTCCATGTGACATGAGAGGGATACACATCATATTATCTTATACTATCTAACAAGAAGTTTCCATTTTATTTGTTCCTTGTTGTGATTATGGTGATGCCTATTGTATTACAGGGAATCAATCAGCTGCATTACTGTGTACAATATTTCTTTATACTATTCATACTTAGGAAAGAATTCCTCCTTTTACACTATATTATATTCTATATATTATTGTCTAAACTGTTTTAGTTTCAAGGAAGTTGATACTTGTTTGCACACAATAAGAAAAACTGAGGTTGATTTAATATCTTTTTGTTATAAGTTCAGTACTATATTATAGACGTCTCGCATTGCTATGTATTATAATGATCTTGTGGACTGTTAACATTTGTTTCATATTGGCTGCATGTGCGGCAACTTGTACTGTTTTTATTTCTTCAATCTCAATAAAAATTATAAAAAAATAAAATAAAAAAAATTAGAAGCCATGAACCACCTCATTGATATGGGTGACGATGTTTCCATGTATATTAAGGGGTGTAAAGCTAAGGCCAAAGATTTAGTTAGAGATATGTGGTTTGAAGATGGGGAATTATACCAAATGTTACTGCAACTTAATAAATGCACGGAATTTAGAGGGCGTGATGAAATTAATTTTCCAAACTTGGCCGTCCTAATGTATATGAGCTGTGAGATGTCTAACCAAATGGCAGGACAGGACAGACAATTAGGATGAAAATGATTAATTACGAGAATTTTAAGAAGCCTTTATTCATGGAAAGGTAGAGGTTCTAGAAGCTAACAAAAAGGTTTCTGACTTAAATAAATATAATCAGAAATTTGTGGCTGAATTTAAAGCTTTGGAAGAAGAATATGAAAAATGCCAAGATGAAAATAAAACTTTAAAAGCTAGATATTGTGAGGCTAAAAAGGATATGAACAGGAAATAAATAAATTAAAGAGACAAATAATAATAAAGTAATAACCCTAATGCTGAAATGTTTAACTCAATTAAGGACTGGGGCAGAAATGAGTTTCAAGATACCAGGCGGGAGGATAGACAAAAGAAACCCAAATTATAGCACTAATTCAGGCCCAGAGGTAACTTTTTCCCCTAGGCAATTACCTAACTCTGGGGGACAAGAAGATTATTACGCCTCAGATGAAGAGGGCAGTTACTATAATGAGTCAGAAAGGGGGGCTAGCTTCTCAGACAGCCCATATAAAAATACACGGGTAAGATTTCAGCACAATAAAGATAGGACAGATGAAAGGCACCCTAACTCAAACAATAAGTTCCCAATGAAATCCAGTAATGTACTAAATAAAGTGTATGACACCCCCACAATAATTAAATTCCTAAAGAATACAGTACTCCCATTTTCCAAAGGGGGGGCCATTTCCATAATTGACCACTTAGAGGCCTTTGAAAATGCTTTATCTATAATGAGTGTTACAAGTGAGCAATTAAAAATTGAATTTCTACCCTGGGTATTTGAAGATAAACATCACAAATTCTTTGCTTCACTAAAGGATATGAATATTCATTCCTGGAGTGAAACGAAACAACAGTGCAGAATGGAATTCGGGCAACATCGCACTAAAACTGCAGCGAGAATAGCTGTATATGGTTTAAAATGTAGTGCAACTCAAAGCCCCATCGAGTTCCTTTCTATACTGAAAAGTGCGTACAGTATGGCTGAAGATAATCCTATATTTGAATGCTCAGAGTTTGTGATTTTTTTTTTTGAAGCACTGCCCGCACCCATCAAAATTAACTTAGCTAAAGATTTTGATGATAACTGCTCATTGGAATGGCTGATCAAAGAGAGTACAAAGTTATACTCTATTCAGCAATTTGGTGAACAGGGGGATAAAAGGGAGAGAAAGCCCAATCCTAAAATAGTGACCGAAACTAGGGTGTCACCTAGCCCTCTCAATTTGGAGTCTAAAAAGAAAAGCTATGCAGAGGTAACCCATGGAAACGTACCATCTCCACAGAGGGTTAACTCTAACCCTCCCCCAACACGGGCTGAGGCGCAGAGAGACTATAATCAAAGTGGGGGACATACTCAGGTAAATAATTACTCCCAAAGAGAATACCCCCTGAATAATTGGTACCCACGCAAAGGTAGATACAATAGATTGCGAAGATATTCTCAGGATAGCCAGACACCCCAAATAAATAATGCTCCCCAAAATACTAATGCTGAACAAATTTAACCCCAGGGGCAACCACGCCAGGATAGAATTAGCGGCTCTAATTCTGAGGGGAACAAATGGTCCAGGAATCATTATTATGGGGCATCAAGAGATGGGCCCAGGAGTAGAGGTAACTTGCACGATCAAGTAGATCAGCTTAGTGCCCAGCTAATTCGGTTGAGCGAACAAGTCGCTAATATGAGTCAAAAACTTATGGCTCAGCAACCTAACCAACCTTTTTTAGGGGTACAGCCAGTGGCCAGCGGTGGGCCAAAGGCACAGTCATAAATACTGCAGTACCACCTGAAAGGGAGGAGAGAAATATACAAAATGCAAAGATAAATGACAATAATGGTACTAATCGTGTTCTCTCCCCACAGACCGGAAACGGACGATTTAGCTGTGATGACGAGCAACCTCGGCCAGAAAGCCTTAACAAACACCTTCCTTTGCAGCATTCTCTTAACCTTGTTTCCACAGATGCAGTACACAAGGACCCTGTCATAGAGAAGACCGGTAGGTATGAAGTTTCCTCTGCATCGGGCAACACGGCGGATACAGGTAACATGTGGCGAAGCCCACAGATGTATGATAATGCCAATTTTATGTGTGAAATGGTAGAAACTGCAGGGAGGTATTATGTATTAGCTGAGCTACAAGATTCAGTTTCCAACCCTATCATAGGATTAATTGATACTGGGTCTCAGGCAACTATCTTATCCCACAGGTACTACACACAGCTAAACAAGCTAACACCCCACAAACCTAAAATAAAATAATTTGATGGTACTCTAATAGGTGTGACTCTCTAAAAGTCTATGGTACGGTCTGGTTAAAATTTAAACTGGGTCATAAGACACCCTGTCATTATAGTGGATCTGCCAACTGATCGTTTAATTATTGGTAGTGATCTCCTGAAGCGATTAAGCACCATAATTGATTGCATAAATAATGTAATTTGGTCACAAGTTAAAAGGCCTATGAATTATGTGAAATCTGATATATCTTGCCCCCGACATAACTGTCACATGGTGGAAGAGAAGCCAGATGCTGTGGAGATTCATTTCAGGAATAACTCTGTACCTGAAATCACTATCCTACAAATAGATGATCAGACTCCTTTAAGTGGCTCTGATGGTAATACTTTTAAAATTTAATCTGCTGCGCCTAACACCGCCGACCCCTATATTATATTTATTAACCCCTAATCTGCCCCCTCAACGTCGCCTCCACCTGCCTACACTTATTAACCCCTAATCTGCCGAGCGGACCGCACCGCTACTATAATAAAGTTATTAACCCCTAATTCGCCTCACTCCCGCCTCAATAACCCTATAATAAATAGTATTAGCCCCTAATCTGCCCTCCCTAACATCGCCGACACCTAACTTCAATTATTAACCCCTAATCTGCCGACTGAATATCGCTGCTACTGTAATAAATGGATTAACCCCTAAAGCTAAGTCTAACCCTAACACTAACACCCCCCCCTAAGTTAAATATAATTTAAATCTAACGAAATAAATTAACTCTTATTAAATAAATTATTCCTATTTAAAGCTAAATACTTACCTGTAAAATAAACCCTAATATAGCTACAATATAAATTATAATGATATTGTAGCTATTTTAGGATTTATATTTATTTTACAGGTAACTTTGTATTTATTTTAACCAGGTACAATAGCTATTAAATAGTTAAGAACTATTTAATAGCTAAAATAGTTAAAATAATTACAAATTTACCTGTAAAATAAATCCTAACCTAAATTACAATTAAACCTAACACTACACTAGCAATAAATAAATTAAATAAACTACCTACAATTATCTACAATTAAACCTAACACTACACTATCAATAAATTAATTAAATACAATACCTACAAATAAATACAATGAAATAAACTAACTAAAGTACAAATAATAAAAAAAGATTACAAGAATAATGTTCCGATCAGCCAATAGAATGCAAGCTCAATCTGATTGGCTGATCGGATCAGCCAATCGGATTGAACTTGATTCTGATTGGCTGATTCCATCAGCCAATCAGAATTTTCCTATCTTAATTCCGATTGGCTGATTGAATCCTATCAGCCAATCGGAATTCGACGGAAGCCATCTTGGATGACGTCATTTAAAGGAACCATCATTCTGCGAGTAGGCGTCGGTAGAAGAGGATGTTCCGCGTCGGCTGGAAGATGATGGCTCCGGAAGAAAGAAAATTGAAGATGCTGCTTCATAGAAGACTTCATCCCGATGATGGACTTCTTCAGCGCCCGCTTGGATCAAGACTTCAGCCCGATGATGGATTTCTTCAGCCGCCGCTTGGATCCAGACTTCAGCCCGAGGATGGACATCACTCTTCAGCCCCCCGCTTGGGCTTGGATCAAGACTTCGGACCCTCTTCTGGACCGATCGGTGAACCTGGCATGGTGAAGACAAGGTAGGGAGATCTTCAGGGGCTTAGTGTTAGGTTTATTTAAGGGGGGTTTGGGTTAGATTACGGGTATGTGGGTGGTGGGTTGTAATGTTGGGGGGGGGTATTGTATGGGTTTTTTTTACAGTCAAAAGAGCTGAATTCTTTGGGGCATGCCCCGCAAAGGGCCCTTTTAAGGGCTGGTAAAGTAAAAGAGCTTTGAACTTTTGTAATTTAGAATAGGGTAGGGCATTTTTTTATTTTGGGGGTCTTTGTTATTTTATTAGGGGGCTTAGAGTAGGTGTAATTAGTTTAAAATTGTTGTAATTTTTTTCTAATGTTTGTAAATATTTTTTTATTTTTTGTAATTTAGTTAGTTTATTTAATTGTATTTATTTGTAGGAATTGTATTTAATTTATTTATTGATAGTGTAGTGTTAGGTTTAATTGTAGATAATTGTAGGTATTTTATTTAATTAATTTATTGATAGTGTAGTGTTAGGTTTAATTGTAACTTAGGTTAGGATTTATTTTACAGGTAATTTTGTAATTATTTTAACTAGGTAACTATTAAATAGTTATTAACTATTTAATAGCTATTGTACCTGGTTAAAATAATTACAAAGTTGCCTGTAAAATAAATATTAATCCTAAAATAGCTACAATATAATTATAATTTATATTGTAGCTATATTAGGGTTTATTTTACAGGTAAGTATTTAGCTTTAAATAGGAATAATTTATTTAATAAGAGTTAATTTATTTCGTTAGATTTAAATTATATTTAATTTAGGGGGGTGTTAGGGTTAAAGTTAGACTTAGCTTTAGGGGTTAATAAATTTATTACAGTAGCGGCGAGATTCGGTCAGCAGATTAGGGGTTAATACTTGAAGTTAGGTGTCGGCAATGTTAGGGAGGGCAGATTAGGGGTTAATACTATTTATTATAGGGTTATTGAGGCGGGAGTGAGGCGGATTAGGGGTTAATACATTTATTATAGTAGCGCTCAGGTCCGGTTGGCAGATTAGGGGTTAATAAGTGTAGTTAGGTGGAGGCGACGTTGGGGGCGGCAGATTAGGGGTTAATAAATATAATATAGGGGTCGGCGATGTTAGGGCAGCAGATTAGGGGTACATAGGGATAATGTAGGTGGCGGGGGTGTACGGAGCGGCAGATTAGTGGTTAAAAATAATATGCAGGGGTCAGCGATAGCGGGGGCGGCAGATTAGGGGTTAATAAGT
>NC_069499.1:1595411927-1595499427 GCF_027579735.1 Bombina bombina
CTCTAATAGAAGTCGCTTTAATATCTATTTGTCAGTCTATAACAGCGTTGGAGAATAGTATTACTCTAATTGAAGTCGCTTTAATATCTATTTGTCAGTCTATAACAGCGTTGGAGAATAGTATTACTCTAATAGAAGTCGCTTTAATATCTATTTGTCAGTCTATAACAGCGTTGGAGAATAGTATTACTCTAATTGAAGTCGCTTTAATATCTATTTGTCAGTCTATAACAGCGTTGGAGAATAGTATTACTCTAATAGAAGTCGCTTTAATATCTATTTGTCAGTCTATAACAGCGTTGGAGAATAGTATTACTCTAATAGAAGTCGCTTTAATATCTATTTGTCAGTCTATAACAGCGTTGGAGAATAGTATTACTCTAATAGAAGTCGCTTTAATATCTATTTGTCAGTCTATAACAGCGTTGGAGAATAGTATTACTCTAATAGAAGTCGCTTTAATATCTATTTGTCAGTCTATAACAGCGTTGGAGAATAGTATTACTCTAATTGAAGTCGCTTTAATATCTATTTGTCAGTCTATAACAGCGTTGGAGAATAGTATTACTCTAATAGAAGTCGCTTTAATATCTATTTGCCAGCCTAAAACAGCGCACAGCGTTGGAGGATGATATTATTTCTAATGGATGTCGCTTTAATATCTATTTGTTAGCCTAAAACAGCGCACAGCGTTGGAGGATGGTATTGGGGCCTAGTTATCAAGCCGTCAACCTCAAATACGCTTGAATTCCGCAGCGTATTTGTGGCGAGGCTGATTCGCCTTAGTTATCAAAGGCTAGAGACCGGCAAAAGTAGAATTTTGTGACGTAAACTTCGATCCGCCGGACTCAGTCCGACACAGATCGATTCTTACGTCACTCCAGATGTTCCGCACACAAGTGCGGCACAATCTGACTACTTTTGGGAGTTATCAAAAAACTAGCAGGTACGCTCGGCACTTTTACGGCCCAGCATACCTGGTTTTCAAAAAGCCACCCTGGAGGCGGCGGATCCCATAGGAATCAATGGGAGTCTGACCATAGCGAAAGTACAAGTTCGCTGCTGCCAGACATCCCATTGATTCCTATGGGAGCTGTCTACACTTAACACCCTAACATGTACCCCGAGTCTAAACACCACTAATCTGTCCCCCCTACACTGCCGCAACTAAATAAAGTTATTACCCCCTAAACCGCCGCTCCCGGAGCCCACCGCAAGCTACTCTATACATATTAACCCCTAAACCGCCGCTCCCGGAGCCCACCACAAGCTACTCTATACATATTAACCCATAAACCGCCGCTCCCAGAGCCCACCGCAACTATAATAAATGTATTAACCCCTAAACCGCCGCTCCCGGAGCCCACCGCCACCTACATTATACCTAGTAACCCTATCCTGCCCCCCCTATACCGCCGCCCTCTTTAATAAAGTTATTAACCCCTATCCTGCCGATCCCGCACCTCGCCACAACTAAATAAATAGTTTAACCCCTAAACTGCCGCTTCTGGACCCTGCCGCAATCTATATTAAATTTATTAACCCCTAATCTGCCCCCCCTACACCGTCGCCACCTATAATACATTTATTAACCCCTATCCTGCCCCCCACTACACCGCCGCCACTGTAATAAATTTATTAACCCCTAAACCTAAGTCTAACACTAACCCTAAATATTAATTAAATACATCTAAATAATATTTCTATTATGAACTAAATTAATCCTATTTAAAACTAAATACTTACCTTTAAAATAAACCCTAATAAAGCTACAATATAACTAATAATTATATTGTAGCTATGTTAGGATTTATTTTTATTTTACAGGCACCTTTCAATTTATTTTAACTAGGTACAATAGCCTACAGATTGAGCTCGCATTCTATTGGCTGATCGGAACAGCCAATAGAATGCGAGCTCAATCTGATTGGCTGATTGGATCAGCCAATCGGATTGAACTTGAATCTGATTGGCTGATTCAATCAGCCAATCAGATTTTTCCTACCTTAATTCCGATTGGCTGATAGAATCCTATCAGCAAATGGAATTGAAGGGACGCCATCTTGGATGACGTCCCTTAAAGGAGCCTTCATTCGTCGGTAGTCCGTCGGTAAAGAAGGATGTTCCGCGTCGGTGGGATGAAGATTGAAGACCCCGCTTGGAAGATGACATCGCCCGGATAGAAGACTTCTTCAGCGCCTCTTGGAAGATGACATTGCCCGGATGGAAGACTTCTTCAGCGCCGCTTGGAGGATCACTTCATCGGATGGAAGATTTCTTCAGCCCCGCTTGGAGGATAACTTCTTCCGCTCCGGGTCTCCTCTTCGGTTCCATCGCTGCTCGGCTGAGTGAAGACGACTCAAGGTAGGATGATCTTCAGGGGATTAGTGTTAGGTTATTTTAAGGGGGTTTGGGTTAGATTAGGGGTATGTGGGTGGTGGGTTTCAATGTTGGGGGGGGGTTGTATTTTTCTTTTACAGGCAAAAGAGCTGAATTTTTTGGGGCATGCCCCCACAAATGGCCCTTTTAAGGGCTGGTAAGGTAAAAGAGCTTTGAACTTTTTTAATTTAGAATAGGGTAGGGCATTTTTTTATTTTGGGGGGGTTTGTTATTTTATTAGGGGGCTTAAATTAGGTGTAAGTAGCTTAAAATTGTTGTAATATTTTTAAAATGTTTGTAACTTATTTTTTTATTTTTTGTAACTTAGCTTTTTTTTATTTTTTGTACTTTAGTTAGTTTATGTAATTGTATTTAATTGTAGTTATTTGTAGTTAATTTATTTAATTAATTTAATGATAGTGTAGTATTATGTTTAATTGTAACTTAGGTTAGGATTTATTTTACAGGTAATTTTGTATTTCTTTTAGGTAGGTAGTTATTAAATAGTTAATAACTATTTAATAACTATTCTACCTAGCTAAAATAAATACAAAGTTACCTGTAAAATAAATATATATCCTAAGATAGCTACAATGTAATTATTAATTACATTGTAGCTATCTTAGGGTTTATTTTACAGGTAAGTATTTAGTTTTAAATAGGAATAATTTATTTAAGTATAGTGTAGTGTTAGGTGTAATTGTAACTTAGGTTAGTTTTTATTTTACAGGTAAATTTCTCTTTATTTTAGCTAGGTAGCTATTAAATAGTTAATAACTATTTAATAGCTATTGTACCTAGTTAAAATAAATTGAAAGTTGCCTGTAAAATAAAAATAAATCCTAAGATAGTTACAATATAATTATTATTTATATTGTAGCTATATTAGGGTTTATTTTAAAGGTAAGTATTTAGTTTTAAATAGGATTAATTTAGTTCATAATAGAAATATTATTTAGATGTATTTAATTAATATTTAAGTTAGGGGGGTGTTAGGGTTAGTGTTAGACTTAGGTTTAGGGGTTAATAATTTTTTTACAGTGGCGGCGGTGTAGTGGGGGGCAGGATAGGGGTTAATAAATTTATTATAGGTGGCGACGGTGTAGGGGGGGCAGGATAGGGGTTAATAAATTTAATATAGGTTGCGGCGGGTTCAGGGAGCGGCGGTTTAGGGGTTAAACTATTTATTTAGTTGTGGCGAGGTGCGGGATCAGCAGGATAGGGGTTAATAACTTTATTATAGAGGGTGACGGTATAGGGGGGGCAGGATAGGGGTTACTAGGTATAATGTAGGTGGCAGCGGTGTCCGGGAGCGGCGGTTTAGGGGTTAATACATTTATAAGAGTTGCGGCAGGGTCTAGGAGCGGCGGTTTAGGGGTTAATACATTTATAAGAGTTGCGGCAGGGTCTAGGAGCGGCGGTTTAGGGGTTAGTAACTTTATTTAGTTGCGGGGGGCTCCGGGGGCGCCGGTATAGGGGGTAGAACAGTGTAGTTTAGTGTGGGTGCTTAGTGACAGGCTAGCAATAAAGCTGTCAAAAAGCCGAAGAGCAGCGACATCGGATGAGTGATAACTCTCACAGTCCGCTGCTCATCGCCCCGTACTTGGTGCGCGGCTTTTTGACAGCTTTTTTGATAACTTAGGCGAATATTTGCAGGTCCGCGGCGGCGATGTGAGGCGAGCTTAGGCGGGTGTATTGGGCCGGCGAAGGCAGGAAAAGTAGACACGTTGATAACTACCCCCCATTATCTCTAATGGAAGTCGCTTTAATATCTATTTGTCAGCCTAAAACAGCGCACAGCGTTGGAGGATGATATCTCTTATGGAAGTCGCTTTAATATCTATTTGCCAGCCTAAAACAGCGTTGGAGGATGATATTATCTCTAATAGAAGTCGCTTTAATATCTATTTGTTAGCCTAAAACAGCGCACAGCATTTGAGGATGGTATTCTCTCTAATGGAAGCTACTTTAACATCTATTTGTCAGCCTAAAACAGGTTACCAGCAATGTAAATATGTAATTTGTGTCCGTGTTTAATATATATTTTATTAGACCGCTGGTTGCAATACTGGTCATCTGACAAACCTACATGCAAACTAAACATATTACAAAGAAAATAATAATTGTATCTGCATTGGATCCTGGAACAATGTCAGAGCTTTTGATTTTTAATTCATTTGATTTTTCCATTCAATGACCTCAGTTTTCTTTGGCTATTTTCACCATATGTGATGCCATATAAAATTAGAATGAAATCAGAGGTGATCTTTAACATAGTATCAGATTGTGGAAGGCCTGTGGGGTCTGAGACCAGCAATTTCTAAGATAAAATCTCTATTTGGCTTTACTGAATTCTTTCGTACCTGTCATGGTCCAGCAAGTCGCAAGTAGCTGGCCTACATATCGATCAGGGTGGGACTCTTGTCTATGAGATCTGTAAAAATGCAAATCTATTGTCCGAATCAAAAAAATGTCAAATCCCACATTTTATGGCAACGGAATTAACCCCAGAGGGAATATCAGATTTCTTATTTTCCTGCTTGTTCACCAGGAATTTCCCACTAGTAACACAGAAAAAATAAATATTATTTGAAGATTTGATATCATGAATCAGATTTGCTGAATCTACGCTTCCCACTTGTTGAGTTGCGGATTGTTTCGCTTTTGGGAAGGATCTCACTTTTCTAGGTAAACACTCCCATCTATCTGGGAATGTAAATATTCTTGATATAGTGGGACACAATCCTGGGCCTGATAATGATCTGGATATATTTATATAATGCTTCCTAGCTATGGCCAGAAAATATCCTCAGGAACAGAGAACTGCAGAGAAATCTGAGGGAAAACAGAGCGTCCCACACAGGCTACCCACGACCTTAACGGGGATAAGCCTACAATGAAGGCATTGGAACACTTCTGTGTCATTATTGTTGTTTGCTAATACCTATATGTTTCACCAATTTTGAAATTAAAGATAGCTCTGGGAAGACAACTCAGCCGCTGTGTGCAATTCCGGGCCATTTAGTGCTCCACAGCTGACTTTACTGATGTGTTTAATCCTTGGCAGGGGTTAACCTTGTGGCTAAAGGCAAGAAGGAGTGCAATGATAAAGTGTTTTGTTGCATATTGCACCATTATGTTCCATGTCCAGCTAGAGGGCACAAGGGTCAGAGGAGGTACAACAGAAAGTCAGGCACGGGTGTTGATCTCAGGTTGGGGGTTGCTTCTGTAAAGAGAGTGTATGGAATTCACACAACAGACTTACAGTAGAGGTGTGAAGGACAGACATTGTAAGGGAATACACAAATTCTGCAGTGTGCTGAGAATTAAAGGGACATGATTGCATTTAACTGTCTGACCCTGAATCTACCTAGGCATGCTTTTAACAAAGGATATGAAGAAAACAAAGCACATTATATCATCTGCAATAGATTTTATTGTTTAAAAAGATAGATAATCCCTTTATTACCCATTCCCCAGTTTTGCATACTATATATATATTATATTATACTTTTTACCTTGTATCTAAGCATCTTCTGACAGCCCCCTGATCACATGACTTTGTATTTATTATCTATTGACTGGCATTTAGTATTGTGTTGTGCTTACTCTTAAATAACTTCCCGGGCATGAACACATTCAGCCAGATTATGAGTTTTGCGTTATGGCTGCTCGCTAATTACTTACGTTATTTTCTCCACTCACCTTTCATAGCACTGCTATTACAGGTTTGCAAAAAGCAGGCTTGTGCAGGGATTTGGTTGCGTTGAGCTCCTTACCTCACTCAAATACAAGCGCTGCTTTGATGTGCTTGTGCACAATTTCCCCATAGACATCAATGGGGAGAGCCGGCAAAAAAAAAAAGCCTAACACCTGCAATTGCGGAAACAAAAGCTCCATAACGTATGCCTATGAGGAAAGAAAAAGTTTCCTTTAAACCTAACACCCTAACATAAACCCCACATCTAAACACCCCTAATCTGCCGCCCCCGACATCGCCGCCACCTACATAAAACTATTAACTACTAATATGCTGCCCTTAACATCGCCGCCACATAAATAAAACTATTAACCCCTAATGTGGTGACCATAACATTGCCACCACTTACATTACAGTTATTAACCCCTAACCCTAATGTAACCCTAACACCCCCTAACTTAAATAGAATTAAATAAATCTAAATAAAACTTACAATTATTACCTAAATTATTCCTATTTAAAACTAAATACCTGTAAAATAAAACCTAAGCTAGCTACAATATAACTAATAGGAATTAAAGGGTAAAAAATCCTATTGGCTGTTGCAGTCAGCCAATAGGATTGAGCTTTCATTCTATTGGCTGATCCAATCAGCCAATAGAATGCAAGCTCAATCCTATTGGCTGATGAGGACTATTCGATGAGGACTTCTGCCTGCTTGGATGAAGACTTCTGCCACCTGGATGAGGATGGATGTCCAGTCTTCGAAAACTGTAAGTGAATCTTCAGGGGTTAGTGTTAGTTTTTTTTTTTAAGGGTTTATTGGGTGGGTTTTATTTTTAGCTTAGGGTTTGGGCAGTAAAAGAGCTAAATATTCTTTAAGGGCAACGCAACACCTATCCAAATGCCCTTTTCAGGGCAATGGGGAACGTTTAGGTTTATTTAGATAGGATTTTTTTTGGGGGGTGGGTTTTACTGTTGGGGGGTTGTTTGTATTTTTTTTTTTTTTTACAGGTAAAAGAGCTGATTTCTTTGGGGCAATGCCCTGCAAAATGCCCTTTTAAAGGGACACTGAACCCACATTTTTGCTTTTGTGATTCAGATAGAGCATTCAATTTCAAGCAACTTTGCAATTTACTCCTATTATCAATTGTTCTTCGTTCTCTTGCTATCTTTCTTTAAACAGAAGGCACCAAAGCTTTTTTTTTTGTTTTAGAACTCTGGACAGCACTTTTGTATTGGTGGATGAATTTATCCACCAATCAGCAAGAACAACCCAGGTTGTTCACCAAAAATGGGCCGGCATCTAAACTTACAATCTTGCATTTCAAATAAAGATACCAAGAGAATTAAGAAAATGTAATAATAGGAGTAAATAAGAAAGTTGCTTAAAATTGCATGCTCTATCTGAATCACGAAAGAAAAAATGTGGGTTCAGTGTCCCTTTAAGGGCCATTGGTAGTTTAGTGTAGGCTAGAGGTTTTTTTTTATTTTGGGGGGGCTTTTTTTATTTTGATAGGGCTATTAGATTAGGAGTAATTCTTTTTTATTTTTGATAATTTTTTATTTTTTTATTTTTTTGTAATATAGATAACTATTGTATTTTATTTTATTGTAATGTTAGGTTTTAGTGTAAGACAGGGTAGGTTTTATTTTACAGGTAAATTTGTGTTTATTTTAGTTAGGTAGTTAGTAAATAGTTAATAACTATTTACTAACTAGTCTACCTAGTTAAAATAAAAACAAACTTAGCTGTGAAATAAAAATAAAACCTAACGGCTAGATTACGAGTTTTGCGTTATGAGTGAAAAAGCAGCGTTATGGGTTATAACGCTGCTTTTTCACTACCGCTGCTATTACGAGTCTTGTCAAAAAAGCTGTATCGCACACTTTTTGGCCGTAACGCAAATTAACTTACGCAATTTGCGTAAAGTCTTTTTTCAATGGGACTTCCATAGCGCGATTATTACAAGCTTTTTCTGGGAGGCCAAAAAGTGAGTGGTAAAGCCTATACCGCAAGATTCGTAACGCAATCTAAAGTCAGTAGTTATGAATTTTACGCTACAAAGCTGTAGCATAAAACTCATAACTAAAGTGTTAAAAAGTACACTAACACCCATAAACTACCTATTAACCCCTAAACCGAGGATCTCCCGAATCGCAAACACTAAAATAAAATTATTAACCCCTAATCTGCCGCTCCCGACATATGCCGCTCCCGACATAGCAAATACTATAATAAATATATTAACCCCTAAACCGCCGCACTCCCGCATCATAAACACTTGTTAAATATTATTAACCCCTAATCTGCTGCCCCTAACATTGCCGCTACCTACATTTATTAACCCCTAATCTGCCGCTCCCGACATCGACGCCACTATAATAAACCTATTAACCCCTAAACCTAATCCTAAATCTAACCCTAACACCCCCTAACTTTAATATAATTAAAATAAATCTAAATAATTCCTATTTAAAACTAAATACTTACCTGTAAAATAAACCCTAAGATAGCTACAATATAACTAATAGTTACATTGTATCTAGCTTAGGGTTTATTTTTATTTTACAGGCAAGTTTGTATTTATTTTAACTAGGTAGAATAGTTACTAAATAGTTATTAACTATTTACTAACTACCTAGATAAAATACATACAAATTTACCTGTGAAATAAAACCTAACCTGTCTTACACTAACACCTAAATTTACACTACAATTAAATACAATTACCTAATCTACAAAAAAACAAACACTAATTTACACAAAATAAAAAAAGAAATTATCAGATATTAAACTAATTACACCTAATCTAATAGCCCTATCAAAATAAAAGCCCCCCCAAAATAAAAAAAAATCCTAGCCTAAACTAAACTACCAATAGCCCTTAAAAGGGCCTTTTGGGGGGCATTGCCCCAAATAAATCAGCTCTTTTACCTGTAAAAAAGAAAAATACAAACAACCCCCCAACAGTAAAACCCAACACCCACACAACCAACCCCCCAAATAAAATCCTAACTAAAAAAACGTAAGCTCCCCATTGCCCTGAAAAGGGCATTTGGGTGGGCATTCAGCTCTTTTTCAGAGCCCAAAACCTAACCTAAAAATAAAACCCACCCACCTTAAAAAAACCTAACACCTAACACTTACCCCCGAAGATCCACTTACAGTTTTGAAGACCGGACATCCATCCTCAACGAAGCCGGGAGAAGTCTTCATCCAAGCGGCAAGAAGTCCTCAACGAAGCCGGGAGAAGTCTTCATCCAAGCCGGCAGAAGTGGTCCTCCAGACGGGCAGAAGTCTGCATCCAGACGGCATCTTCTATCTTCATCCATCCGGCGCAGATCGGCTCCATCTTCAAGACATCCGGCGCAGAGCATCCTCTTCAATTGACGTCTTCTTGCAGAATGAAAGTCCCTTTAAATGACGTAATCCAAGATGGCGTCCCTTGAATTCCAATTGACAGAATTCTATCAGCCAATCGGAATTAAAGGTGAAAAAATCCTATTGGCTGATGCAATAGGATACAAGCTCAATCCTATTGGCTTATTGCATCAGTCAATAGGATTTTTTCACCTTTAATTCCGATTGGCTGATAGAATTCTTTCAATCGGAATTCAAGGGACGCCATCTTGGATTACTTCCTTTAAAGGAATCTTCATTCTGCAAGAAGACGTCGATTGAAGAGGATGCTCTGCGCCAGATGTCTTGAAGATGGAGCCGCTCTGCGCCGGATGGATGAAGATAGAAGATGCCATCTGGGTGAAGACTTCGGCCGCTTGGATGAAGACTTCTGCCGCTTCTTGAGGATGGATGTCGGGTCTTCAAAAACTGTAAGTGGATCTTCGGGGGTTAGTGTTAGGCTTTTTTAAGGGTTTATTGGGTCGGTTTAATGTTTAGATTAGGGCTGTTGGGCAGAAAAATAGCTAAATGCCCTTTTAAGGGCAATACCCATCCAAATGCCCTTTTCAGGGCAATGGGGAGCTTAGGTTTTTTTAGTTAGGATTTTATTTGGGGGGTTGACTGTGTGAGTGATGGGTTTTACTGTTGGGGGGTTGGTTGTATTTTTTTTTTAAAGGTAAAAGAGCTGATTTCTTTGGGGCAATGCCCCGCAAAAGGCCCTTTTAAGGGCTATTGGTAGTTTAGTTTAGGCTAGGGTTATTTTTTATTTTGGGGGGGGGCTATTAGATTAGGTGTAATTAGTTTAAACATCTGAATTTCTTTTTTTATTTTGTGTAATTTAGTGTTTGTGCTTTTTTGTAATTTAAATAGTCCAGCTCACTACTGGCAGCGAAAGGGGTCAGCTCATTACTGGATGTTCTACTGGCAGCCAAAGGGGTCAGCTCATTACTGGGTGTGCTTCTGGCAGCCAAAGGTTTCAGCTCACTACTGGATGTTCTTCTGGCAGCCAAAGGGGTCAGCTCACTACTAGGTGTGCCTCTGGCAGCCAAAGGGGTCAGCTCATTACTGTATGCTCTACTGGCAGCCAAAGGGGTGAGCTCAATACTGGTTGTGCTACTGGCAGCCAAAGGGATCTGCTCACTACTGGGTGTGCTACTGGCAGCTAAAGGGTTCAGCTCATTACTGTGTGTTCTACTGGCAGCCAAAGGTTTCAGCTCATTACTGGGAGTTCTACTGGCAGCTAAAGGGATCATATCATTACTGGGTGTTCTACTGGTAGCCAAATGGGTCATCTCACTACTAGGTGTTCTACTGGTAGCCAAAGAGGTCAGCTCACTACTGGGTGTGTTACTGGCAGCTAAAGGGGTCAGCTCATTACTGGATGATCTACTGGCAGCCATAGAGGTCATCTCACTACTGGGTGTGTTACTGGGAGCAATAGGGGTCAGCTCACTACTGTGTGTGCCACTGGCAGCTGAAAGGGTCAGCTCATTACTGGATGTTCTACTGATAGACAAAGGGGTCATCTCACTACTAGGTGTGTTACTGGCAGCTAAAGGGTTCAGCTTACTACTCAATGTACTACTGGCAGCTAAAGGGGTCAGTTCAGTACTGGGTGTGTCACTGGCAGCTAAAGGGGTCAGCTCACTACTAGGTGTGCTACTGGCAGCCAAAGGGGTCAGCAGACTACTGTGTGTGCTACTGGCAGCTAAAGGGGTCAGCTCACTACTGGGTGTGTTACTTGGCAGCTAAAGGGGTCAGCTCCATACTAATTACTGACTAGGATAAGCATACATCCATCCTACATACTAATTAATGCCTGGGATAAGCATAAGGCTGGGTGTGTTACTGGCAGCTAAAGCGTTCAGCTCATTACTGGGTGTTCTACTGGCAGCTAAAGGGATCAGCTCACTACTATGTGTGTTACTGGTAGCTAAAGGGGTCAGTTCCATACTAATAACTGACTAGGATAAGCATAAGTTTAACCTACATACTAATTAATGCCTGGGATAAGCATACGGCTATCCTACATAATAATTAATGCCTGGGATAAGCATAAGGCTATCCTACATACTAATTAATGCCTGGGATAAGCATAAGGCTATCTTATGTACTAATTAATGCCTGGGATAAGCATAAGGCTACCCTACATACTAATGAATGCCTGCGATAGGCATATGGCTGTCCTACTTAATAATTAAGGCCTGGGATAAGCATAAGGCTATCTTACTTTCTAATTAATGACTGTGATAAGCATAAGGCTATCCTACATACTAATTAATGCCTTGGATAATCATGAGGTTATTCTTCATAATAATTAACACCTGGGATAAGCATTAGGCTATACTACATACTAATTAATGCCTGGAAAATGCATAAGACTATCCTATGTACTAATTATTGCCTGGGATAAGCATAAGGCTATCGTACATACTAATTAATGCCTGGGATATGCATAAGGCTCTCCTATGTACTAATTAATGCCTGGAATAAGCATAAAGCTATCCTATGCACTAATTATTGCCTGGTATAAGAATAAGGCTATCTTACATACTAATTAATGCCTGGGATAAGCATAAGGCTATCTTACTTACTAACTAATGCCTGGGTTAAGCATAAGGCTATTCTACATAATAAATAATGCCTGGGATAAGCATAAGGTTATCCTATGTACTAATTAATGCCTGGGATAAGCATAAGGCTATCCTACACACTAATTAATGCCTTAGATAAGCATAAGGCTATCCTGCATAATAATTAACATCTGGGATAAGCAAAAGGCTATACTACATACTAATTAATGCCTGGAAAATGCATAAGGCTATCCTATGTACTAATTAATGCATGGGATAAGCATAAGGCTATCTTACATACTAATTAATGCCTGGGATAAGCATAAGGCTATCTTACATACTAATTAATGCCTGGGATATGCATACGGCTATCCTATGTACTAATTAATTGCTGGAATAAGAATTAAGCTATCTTACATACTAATTACTGCTTGTGATATGCATAAGGCTATCCTATGTACTAATTAATGCCTGGGATAAGCATAAGGCTATTCTACATACTAATTAATGCCTGGGATAATCATAAGTCTCTCCTATGTACTAATTAATGCCTGAGATAAGCATAAGGCTATCTTACATACTAATTAATGCCTGACATAAGCATAAGGCTATCATACATACTAATTACTGCCTGGGATAAGCATAAGGCTATCCTATGTACTAATTAATGCCTGGGATAAGCATAAGGCTATCTTACATGCTAATTAACGCCTATGATAAGCATAAAGCTATCCTATGTACTAATTAATGCCTGACATAAGCATAAGGCTATACTACATACTAATTAATGCCTGGGATAAGCATAAGGCTATCCTACATACTAATTAATGCCTGGGATAAACATAAGGTTATCCTATGTACTAATTAATGCCTGACATAAGCATAAGGCTATCTTACATACTAATTAATGTTTGGGATATGCATAAGACTATCCTACGTACTAATTAATGCCTGAGATAAGCATAAGGCTATCCTATGTACTAATTAATTCCTGGGAAAAGCATAAGGCTATCTTACTTACTAATTAATGCCTGGGATAAGCATAAGGTTATCCAACATACTAATTAATGCCTTGGGTAAGCATAAGGCTATCCTATGTACTAATTAATGCCTGAGATAAGCATAAGGCTATCTTACATACTAATTAATGCCTGGGATAAGCATAAGGCTATCATACATACTAATTACTGTCTGGGATAAGCATAAGGCTATCTTATGTACTAATTAATGCCTGGGATAAGCATAAGGCTATCCTATGTACTAATTAATGCCCGACATAAGCATAAGGCTATCTTACATACTAATTAATGCCCGACATAAGCATAAGGCTATCTTACATACTAATTAATGCCTGAGATAAGCATAAGAATATCCTTCGTACTAATTAATGCCTGAGATAAGCATAAGGCTATCCTATGTACTAATCAATTCCTGGGATAAGCATAAGGCTATCTTACTTACTAATTAATGCCTGGGATAAGCATAAGGTTATCCTATGTACTAATTAATGCCTGAAATTAGCATAAGACTATCCTACATACTAATTAATGCCTTGGGTAAGCATAATGATATCCTGTTTAATAATTAACACCTGGGATAAGCATAAGGCTATACTACATACTAATTAATGCCTGGAAAATGTATATGACTATCCTATGTACTAATTAATGCCTGGGATAAGCATAAGGCTATCTTATGTACTAATGTATGTCTGGGATATGCATAAGGCTATCCTATGTACTAATTAATGCCTGGAATAAGCATAAAGCTATCCTATGTACTAATTAATGCCTGGGATAAGCATAAGGCTATCTTACATACTAATTAATGCCTGGGATATGCATAAGGCTATCCTATGTACTAATTAATGCCTGGAATAAGCATTAGGCTTTCTTACATACTAATTACTGCTTGGGATAAGCATAAGGCTATCCTATGTACTAATTAATGCCTGGGATAAGCATAAGGCTATCCTACATACTAATTAATGCCTGGGATAAGCATAAGGCTATTATATGTACTAATTAATGCCTGACATAAGCATATGGCTATCTTACATACTAATTAATGCCTGGGATAAGCATAAGGCTATCCTACGTACTAATTAATGCCTGTGATAGCATAAGGTTATCTTACATACTAATTAATGCCTGGGGTAAGCATAAGGCTATCATACATACTAATTACTGCCTGGGATAAGCATAAGGCTATCCTATGTACTAATTAATGCCTGGGATAAACATAAGGCTATCCTACATACTAATTAATGCCTGTGATAAGCATAAGGCTATTATATGTACTAATTAATGCCTGGGATAAACATAAGGCTATCTTACATACTAATTAATGCCTGGGATAAGCATAAGGCTATCCTACGTACTAATTAATGCCTGGAATAAGCATAAGGCTATCTTGTGTACTAATAAATGCCTGAGATAAGCATAAAGCTATCCTACACACTAATTAATGCCTGGGATAAGAATAAGGCTATCTTACATACTAATTACTGCCTGAGATAAGCATACGGCTATCCTACATATTTATTAATGCCTGAGATAAGCATAAGGCTATCTTACATACTAATTACTGCCTGGGATAAGGATAAGGCTATCTTACCTACTAATTACTGCCTGGGATAAGGATAAGGCTATACTACATACTAATTACTGCCTGAGATAAGCATACAGCTATTCTATGTACTACTTAATGCCTGGGATAAGCATAAGGCTATCCTACATACTAAATATTGCCTGAGATAAGCATACGGCTATCATATGTACTAATTAATGCCTGGGATAAGCATTAGGCTATCTTACATACTAATTAATGCCTGGGATAAGGATAAGGCTATACTACATACTAATTACTGCCTGAGATAAGCATACAGCTATTCTATGTACTACTTAATGCCTGGGATAAGCATAAGGCTATAATACATACTAAATATTGCCTGAGATAAGCATACGGCTATCATATGTACTAATTAATGCCTGGGATAAGCATAAGGCTATCCTACATACTAATTAGTGCCTGGGATAAGCAAAAGGCTATCCTACGTACTAACTAATGCCTGGGATAAGTATAAGGCTATCTTACATACTAATTAATGCCTGGGATAAGCATAAGGCTATCCTACGTACTAATTAATGCCTGAGATAAGCATACGGCTATCCTACGTACTAACTAATGCCTGGGATAAGCATAAGGCTATCCTACATACTAATTAATGCCTGGGATATGCATAAGGCTATCCTATGTACTAAATAATTACTGCAATAAGCATTAAGCTATCTTATATACTAATTACTGCTTGGGATAAGCATAAGGCTATCCTACATACTAATTAATGCCTGGGATAAGCATAAGGCTATCATACATACTAATTAATGCCTGGGATAAGCATAAGGCTATCCTATGTACTAATTAATGCCTGAGATAGCATAAGGCTATCTTACATACTAATTAATGCCTGGGGTAAGCATAAGGCTATCCTACATACTAATTAATGCCTTGGGTAAGCATAAGGCTATCCTATGTACTAATTAATGACTGAGATAAGCATAAGGCTATCTTACATACTAATTAATGCCTGGGATAAGCATAAGGATATCATACATACTAATTACTGTCTGGGATAAGCATAAGGCTATCTTATGTACTAATTACTGTCTGGGATAAGCATAAGGCTATCCTATGTACTAATTAATGCCCAACATAAGCATAAGGCTATCTTACATACGAATTAATGCCCGACATAAGCATAAGGCTATCTTACATACTAATTAATGCCTGGGATAAGCATAAGGCTATCCTATGTACTAATTAATGCCTGGGATAAGCATAAGGCTACCCTACCTACTAAATAATGCATGGGATATGCATAAGACTATCCTTCGTACTAATTAATGCCTGAGATAAGCATAAGGCTATCCTATGTACTAATCAATTCCTGGGATAAGCATAAGGCTATCTTACTTACTAATTAATGCCTGGGATAAGCATAAGGTTATCCTATGTACTAATTAATGCCTGAAATAAGCATAAGGCTATCCTACATACTAATTAATGCCTTGGGTAAGCATAATGATATCCTGTTTAATAATTAACACCTGGGATAAGCATAAGGCTATACTACATACTAATTAATGCCTGGAAAATGCATATGACTATTCTATGTACTAATTAATGCCTGGGATAAGCATAAGGCTATCTTATGTACTAATGTATGTCTGGGATATGCATAAGGCTATCCTATGTACTAATTAATGCCTGGAATAAGCATAAAGCTATCCTATGTACTAATTAATGCCTGGTATAAGCATAAGGCTATCTTACATACTAATTAATGCCTGGGATATGCATAAGGCTATCCTATGAACTAATTAATGCCTGGAATAAGCATTAGGCTTTCTTACATACTAATTAGTGCTTGGGATAAGCATAAGGCTATCCTATGTACTAATTAATGCCTGGGATAAGCATAAGGCTATCCTACATACTAATTAATGCCTGGGATAAGCATAAGGCTATTATATGTACTAATTAATGCCTGACATAAGCATATGGCTATCTTACATACTAATTAATGCCTGGGATAAGCATAAGGCTAACCTACGTACTAATTAATGCCTGTAATAAGCATAAGGCTATCTTGTGTACTAATAAATACCTGAGATAAGCATAAGGCTATCTTACATACTAATTAATGCCTGGGGTAAGCATAAGGCTATCATACATACTAATTACTGCCTGGGATAAGCATAAGGCTATCCTATGTACTAATTAATTCCTGGGATAAGCATAAGGCTATCCTACATACTAATTAATGTCTGTGATAAGCATAAGGCTATTCTATGTACTAATTAATGCCTGACATAAGCATATGGCTATCTTACATACTAATTAATGCCTGGGATAAGCATAAGGCTATCCTACATACTAATTAATGCCTGGAATAAGCATAAGGCTATCTTGTGTACTAATAAATGCCTGAGATAAGCATAAAGCTATCCTACATACAAATTAATGCCTGGGATAAGAATAAGGCTATCTTACATACTAATTACTGCCTGAGATAAGCATACGGCTATCCTACATATTTATTAATGCCTGAGATAAGCATAAGGCTATCTTACATACTAATTACTGCCTGGGATAAGGATAAGGCTATACTACATACAAATTACTGCCTGAGATAAGCATACAGTTATTCTATGTGCTACTTAATGCCTGGGATAAGCATAAGGCTATCCTACATACTAAATATTGCCTGAGATAAGCATAAGGCTATCTTACATACTAATTAATGCCTGGGATAAGCATCAGGCTATCCTACATACTAATTAGTGCCTGGGATAAGCAAAAGGCTATCCTACGTACTAACTAATGCCTGGGATAAGCATAAGGCTATCTTACATACTAATTAATGCCTGGGATAAGCATAAGGCTATCCTACGTACTAATTAATGCCTGAGATAAGCATACGGCTATCCTACGTACTAACTAATGCCTGGGATAAGCATAAGGCTTTCTTACATACTAATTAGTGCTTGGGATAAGCATAAGGCTATCCTATGTACTAATTAATGCCTGGGATATGCATAAGGCTATCCTATGTACTAACTAATGCCTGGGATAAGCATAAGGCTTTCTTACATACTAATTAGTGCTTGGGATAAGCATAAGGCTATCCTATGTACTAATTAATGCCTGGGATAAGCATAAGGCTATCCTACATACTAATTAATGCCTGGGATAAGCATAAGGCTATTATATGTACTAATTAATGCCTGACATAAGCATATGGCTATCTTACATACTAATTAATGCCTGGGATAAGCATAAGGCTATCCTACGTACTAATTAATGCCTGTGATAGCATAAGGTTATCTTACATACTAATTAATGCCTGGGGTAAGCATAAGGCTATCATACATACTAATTACTGCCTGGGATAAGCATAAGGCTATCCTATGTACTAATTAATGCCTGGGATAAGCATAAGGCTATCCTATGTACTAATTAATGCCTGAGATAGCATAAGGCTATCTTACATACTAATTAATGCCTGGGGTAAGCATAAGGCTATCATACATACTAATTACTGCCTGGGATAAGCATAAGGCTATCCTACATACTAATTAATGCCTGGGATAAGCAAAAGGCTATCCTACATACTAATTAATGCCTGGGATAAGCATAAGGCTATCCAATGTACTAATTAATGCCTGAGATAGCATAAGGCTATCTTACATACTAATTAATGCCTGGGGTAAGCATAAGGCTATCATACATACTAATTACTGGCTGGGATAAGCATAAGGCTATCCTATGTACTAATTAATGCCTGGGATAAGCATAATTCTATTCTATGTACTACTTAATGCCTGGGATAAGCATAAGGCTATCTTACATACTAATTAATGCCTGGGGTAAGCATAAGGCTATAATACATACTAATTACTGCCTGGGATAAGCATAAGGCTATCCTATGTACTAATTAATGCCTGGGATAAGCATAAGGCTATCCTACATACTAATTAATGCCTGTGATAAGCATAAGGCTATTCTATGTACTAATTAATGCCTGACATAAGCATATGGCTATCTTACATACTAATTAATGCCTGGGATAAGCATAAGGCTATCCTACGTACTAATTAATGCCTGGAATAAGCATAAAGCTATCTTGTGTACTAATAAATGCCTGAGATAAGCATAAGGCTATCCTACATACTAATTAATGCCTGGGATAAGAATAAGGCTATTTTACATACTAATTACTGCCTGAGATAAGCATACGGCTATCCTACATATTTTTTAATGCCTGAGATAAACATAAGGCTATCTTACATACTAATTACTGCCTGGGATAAGGATAAGGCTATACTACATACTAATTACTGCCTGAGATAAGCAAACGGCTATTCTATGTACTACTTAATGCCTGGGATAAGCATAAGGCTATCCTACATACTAAATAATGCCTGAGATAAGCATACGGCTATCCTATGTACTAATTAATGCCTGGGATAAGCATAAGGCTATCCTACATACTAATTAGTGCCTGGGATAAGCAAAAGGCTATCCTACGTACTAATTAATGCCTGAGAAAAGCATAAGGATATCTTACATACTAATTAATGCCTGGGATAAGCATAAGGCTATCCTACATACTAATTAATGCCTGGGATAAACATAAGGCTATCGTACGTACTAACTAATGCCTGGGATAAGTATAAGGCTATCCTACGTACTAATTAATGCATGGGATAAGCATAAGGCTATCCTACATACTAATTAATGCCTGGGATATGCATAAGGCTATCCTATGTACTAAATAATTACTGCAATAAGCATTAAGCTATCTTACATACTAATTACTGCTTGGGATAAGCATAAGGCTATCCTACATACTAATTAATGCCTGGGATAAGCATAAGGCTATCCTACATACTAATTAATGCCTGGGATAAGTATAAGGCTATCCTATGTACTAACAAATGCCTGAGATAAGCATAAGGCTATCCTACGTACTAACTAATGCCTGGGATAAGTATAAGGCTATCCTACATACTAATTAATGCCTGGGATAAGTATAAGGCTATCCTACGTACTAATTAATGCCTGAGATAAGCATAAGGCTATCCTACTTACTAACTAATGCCTGGGATAAGTATAAGGCTATCTTACGTACTAACGAATGCCTGAGATAAGCATAAGGCTATCCTACGTACTAATTAATGCCTGAGATAAGCATAAGGCTATCCTACGTACTAACTAATGCCTGGGATAAGCATAAGGCTATCCTACATACTAATTAATGCCTGAGATAAGCATAAGGCTATCCTACGTACTAACTAATGCCTGAGATAAGCATAAGGCTATCTTACGTACTAACGAATGCCTGAGATAAGCATAAGGCTATCCTACGTACTAATTAATGCCTGAGATAAGCATAAGGCTATCCTACGTACTAACTAATGCCTGGGATATGCATGGAATTTAAGCTTATGAGTCATTTTATGGTTTACAGCTTACAGTTTACATATGGTTTATGTAAATCTCTTGTTTTTACTGCATAACTGTATGCTTAATGTTACAATGCTGCATAATACGTTGGTGCTTTAGAAATAGGTAACAATAATAATAATCTCCTACAAACTAAAGAAGTTTACTCTTTACAGGAAATATGACCAGACTTGGCGGCCACCTAAATGTATCTTTGTTTTTGTGATTTGATGTGAGGCTGCTGAGTCTACAAGCTATAACTAATTACACATTAATCTGCTACCATTACATGATTTATCCCCATGGTTACTAAAGGGTTACAGTTTTGATTCCTTGTTTCATAACTATTTCCTGTATCTTTGCTTTACTGTGTTTTCCCAGAGATCTTTACAAACATATTGACAGATGGGCCAAATTAAAAGCAGCGTATCATGAGTCCTCTAGCTGAGGGTCTATAATTAGATATTTTAATAACGCTGACAAGAAAGTGCAAATCCCCACTGAATACCACGCGTCTCTAAACGATCTTCTTTCACTTAGCCACTCATATACTGGAATGTGGCGCGTGTTTACTAGACCTCTAATTACACATGTATTTCATTAAATATAACAATAGCTTTTGTGGAAAAAAAGAAACATACAGAAAAGGGGAAGTCACATTCCAAGGAGATTACACAAACCTGATGTTCCCTTATTGGCCCTAAAGATCTGCCCTAATGTGTTAAATCCAGACGTTCACTTAAGCGGAATTAACTGTTTCCTCTTAGAGACCCAGTGAGTTTGTAATTATAAAATACAAGTGACCTAAAGAAAGGGTCATGTGAGGGTTAACAGGTGACCCAGTGAGAGACAGTGATCCATAAACATATGATAGGCTTACAGCAGTCCCTAACAAAATAAAAATTCTAAAGTCATGTGACATTCTTACAGGGGACCCAATGAAAGAGATCAATTCCTAAACAATGTTATAGGCTTACAGGTGACCCAATTAAGTGACAATTCCTAAACAATGTGATAGGCTTACAGGGCACCCAATGAAAGGGCCTAAGCATGTGAGGTGTTAACAGGTGACCCAGTGAGAGACAATGATCCATAAACATGTGATAGGCTTACAGCAGTCCATATCAAATTGAAAATTTTAAAGCCATGTGACATTCTTACAGGTCACCCAATGAAAAAAAAGATTGCTAAACAATGTGATAGGCTTACAGGTGACCCAATTAAGTGACCGATTCCTAAACAATGTGATAGGCTTACAGGTGACCAAATGAAGTGATTGATTCCTAAACAATGTTATAGACTTTCAGGTGACCCAATGAAGTAACGATTCCTAAACTATGTGATAGGCTTACAGGTAACCCAATGAAGTGACTGATTCCTAAACAATTTGATAGGCTTACAGGTGACCCAATGAAGTAACGATTCCTAAACTATGTGATAGGCTTACAGGTAACCCAATGAAGTAACGATTCCTAAACTATGTGATAGGCTTACAGGTAACCCAATGAAGTAACGATTCCTAAACTATGTGATAGGCTTACAGGTAACCCAATGAAGTGACTGATTCCTAAACAATTTGATAGGTGTACAGGTGACCCACTGAGGTGACCGATTCCTAAACAATGTGATAGGCTTACAGATGACCAAATTAAGTAACCGATTCCTAAACAATGTGTTAGGCTTACAGATGACCAAATGAAGTGACCGATTCCTAAACAATGTGATAGGCTTACAGGTGACCTAATGAAAGAGAACAATTCCTAAACCATGTGATAGACTTACAGATGACCCAATAAAAAGTATCACTTCCTAAACAATCTAAAAGACTTACAGGTAACCCAATGAAGTGATCAATTCCTAAACAATGTGATAGGCTTACAGATGACCAAATTAAGTAACCGATTCCTAAACAATGTGTTAGGCTTACAGATGACCAAATGAAGTGACCAATTCCTAAACAATGTGATAGGCTTACAGGTGAACTAATGAAAGAGAACAATTCCTAAACCATGTGATAGACTTACAGATGACCCAATAAAAAGTATCACTTCCTAAACAATCTAAAAGACTTACAGGTAACCCAATGAAGTGATCAATTCCTAAACAATGTGAAAGGCTTACAGATGACCAAATTAAGTGACCAATTCCTAAACAATGTGATAGGCTTACAGATGACTAAATTAAGTGACCAATTCCTAAACAATGCGATAGGTTTACAGGTGACCTAATGAAAAGGAATAATTCTTAAACAATGTGATAGGCTTACAGGTGACCCAATGAAGTGATTGATTCCTAAACAATGTGATAGGCTTACAGGTGACCCAATCAAGTGACCGATTCCTAAACAATGTGATAGGCTTACAGGTGACCCAATAACGTGACCGATTCCTAAACAATGTTATAGACTTTCAGGTGACCCAATGAAGTAACAATTCCTAAATAATGTGATAGGCTTACAGGTGACCCAATGAAGTCATTGATTACTAAACATTGTGATAGGCTTACAGGTGACCCAATGAAGTGACGATTCCTAAACAATGTCATAGGTTTACAGGTGTGATAGGCTTACAGGTGACCCAATGTAAAGGTATAATTCCTAAACAATGAAAAAGGTTTACAGGTGATCCAATTAAAAGGAACAATTCCTAAGCAATGTGATAGGTTTATAGGTGACCCAATGAAGTGATTGATTCTTAAACAATGTGATAGGCTTACAGGTGACCCAATAAATTGGAAAAAATCCTAAACCATGTGATAGGCTTACAGGTGACCCAATGAAAAGGAACAATTCCTTAACCATGTGATAGGCTTACAGGTGACCCAATGAAAAGAAACAATTCCTAAACAATGTGTTAGGCTTACAGGGGACCCAATGAAAGGGAACAATTCCTTAACCATGTGATAGGCTTACAGGTGACCCAATGAAAAGAAACAATTCCTAAACAATGTGTTAGGCTTACAGGTGACCCAATGAAAAGGAACAATTCCATAACCATGTGATAGGCTTACAGGTGACCCAATGAAAAGAAACAATTCCTAAACAATGTGTTAGGCTTACAGGGGACCCAATGAAAGGGAACAATTCCTAAACAATGTGATAGGTTTACAGGTGAACCAATGAAGTGACCAATTCCAAACAATGTGATAGGTTTACAGGTTACCCAATGAAGTTACTGATTCCTATATAATGTGATAGGTTTACAGGTTACCCAATGAAAAGGAACAATTCCTAAACAATGTGATAGGTTTACAGGTGACCTAATGAAGAGACCAATTCCTAAACAATGTCATCGGTTTATAGGTGACCTAATGAAAGGGAACAGTTCCTAAACCATGTGATAGGCTTACAGGGGACCCAATGAAAGGGAACAATTCTTAAACATTGTGATAGGTTTACAGGTGAACCAATGAAGTGACCAATTCCAAACAATGTGATAGGTTTATAGGTTACCCAATGAAGTTACGAATCCTAAATAATGTGATAGATTTACAGGTGACCCAATGAATAGGAACAATTCCTAAACAATGTGATAGGTTTACAGGTGACTCAATGAAGTGACCAATTACTAAACAATGTCATAGGTTTACAGGTGACCCAATAAAAGGGAACAGTTCCTAAACCATGTGATAGGCTTACAGGGGACCCAATGAAAGGGAACAATTCCTAAATATTGTGATAGGTTTACAGGTGACCCAATGAAGTGACCAATTCCAAACAATGTGATAGGTTTACAGGTGACCCAATGAAGTGACTGATTCCTAAACAATGTGATAGGTTTAAAGGTAACTTAAATAAAGGGCCTAAGCATGTGAGGGGTTAACAGGTGACCCAGTGAGAGACAATGATCCATAAACATGTGAAAGGCTTACATCAGTTCCTATCAAAATGAAAATTTTAAAGCCATGTGACATTCTTACAGGTCACCCAATGAAAGAGATCGATTCCTAAACAATGTGATAGGCTTACACGTGACTCAAATAGGTGACTGATTCCTAAACAATGTGATAGGCTTACAGGTGAACAAATAAAGTAATTGAATCCTAAACAATGTTATAGACTTTCAGGTGACCCAATAAAGTAACGGTTCCTAAACAATGTGATAGGCTTACAGGTGACCCAATGAAGTGATTGATTCCTAAACAATGTTATAGGCTTACAGGTGACCCAATGAAGTGACAATTTCTAAACAATGTGATAGGCTTACAGGTGACCCAATGAAGTGACCGAATCCTAAACAATTTGATAGGTTTACAGGTGACCCCATAACGTGACCGATTCCTAAACAATGTGATAGGCTTACAGAGGACCAAATGAAGTGACCGATTCCTAAACAATGTGATAGGCTTACAGGTGACCTAATGAAAGAGAACAATTCCTAAACCATGTGATAGGCTTACAGATGACCCAATAAAAAGTATCAACTCCTAAACAATCTAAAAGACTTACAGGTGACCCAATGAAGTGATCAATTCCTAAACAATGTGATAGGCTTACAGATGACCCAATGAAGTGCCCGATTCCTAAACAATGTGATAGGTTTACAGATGACCAAATTAAGTGACCGATTCCTAAACAATGTGATAGGCTTACAGATGACCAAATGAAGTGACCGATTCCTAAACAATGTGATAGGCTTACAGGTGACCAAATGAAAAGGAATAATTCCTATACCATGTGATAGGCTTACAGATGACCCAATAAAAAGTATCACTTCCTAAACATTTTAAAAGACTTACAGGTGACCCAATGAAGTGATCAATTTCTAAACAATGTGATAGGCTTACAGATGACCAAATGAAGTGTTCGATTCCTACACAATGTGATAGGCTTACAGGTGACCCAATGAAATGACGATTCCTAAACAATGTTATAGGTTTACAGGTGACCCAATGAAGTGACGATTCCTAAACAATGTGATAGGCTTACAGGTGACCCAATGAAATGACGATTCCTAAACAATATTATAGGCTTACAGGTGACCCAATGAAGTGATGATTCCAAAACAATGTTACAGGCTTACAGGTGACCCAATGAAATGACGATCATTAAACAATGTTATAGGTTTACAGGTGACCCAATGAAGTGACGAACATTTTAAAAGACTTACAGGTGACCCAATGAAGTGATCAATTTCTAAACAATGTGATAGGCTTACAGATGACTCAATGAAGTGATGATTCCTAAACAATGTTATAGGCTTACAGGTGACCCAATGAAATGACGATTCCTAAACAATATTATAGGCTTACAGGTGACCCAATGAAGTGATGATTCCAAAACAATGTTACAGGCTTACAGGTGACCAAATGAAGTTATAATTCCTAAACAATGTGATAGGCGTACAGATGACCCAATGAAAGAGAACAATTCCTAAACCGATAAAAAAATATCCCTTCCTAAACAATCTAAAAGGCTTGCAGGTGACCCAATGAAGTGACCGATTCCTAAACAATGTGATAGGTTTACAGATGACCCAATGAAGTGACCAATTCCTAAACAATGTGATAGGTTTACAGATGACCCAATGAAGTTGCTGATTCCTTAACAATGTGATAGGTTTAAAGGTGACCCAATAAAGTGACGATTCCTAAACAATGTGACAGGCTTACAGGTGACCCAATGTAAAGGTATAATTCCTAAACAATGGAATAGGTTTACAGGTGATCCAATTAAAAGGTATAATTCCTAAATAATCTAATAGGTTTACAGGTGATCCAATTAAAAGCAACAATTCCTAAACAATGTGATAGGTTTACAGGTAACCCAATGAAGTGATTCATTGTTAAACAATGTGATAAGCTTACAGATGACCCAATGAAAAGGAACCATTCCTAAGCAATGTGATAGGCTTACAGATGATCCAATGAAAAGGAACAATTCCTAAACCATCTGATAGGCTTACAGGTGACCCAATGAAATGACGATTCCTAAACAATGTTATAGGTTTACAGGTGACCCAATGAAGTGACAATTCCTAAACAATGTGACAGGTAGTGATGTCGCGAACCGCCATTGACTTCAATAGGCAGGTGAACTTTAAAACCTGCAAGGACTCTTTCTGGCCACAATAGTGATGGAAAAGTTGTTTCAAGGGGACTAACACCGGGACTGTCGCATGCTGGAGGGGGATCCCTGGCAAAACTCCCATGGAAAATTACATAGTTGATGCAGAGTCTGCTTTTAACCCATAAAGGGCCTAAATCACCTAACATCCCCCAAACTGTTTGCAATAACGTGCTTTAAAACATCAGTTATGATGTTGTATCTATCAGGTAGTGTAAAGGTTACGGCCGCTTCACAGTGACAGAGCAAACTCCAAGTGTAACGCACCGCAAACAACCGCAAACAGTCCATTTGCACAACCACGAGATAGATAGATTTGATAGATAGATACATAGATTACATAGCTCAATAGATGCAATATACATATGATCGATACAAATTACATAGATCAATAGATGCAATATACATTTGATAGATACGAATTACATAGATCAATAGATGCAATATCCATTTGATAGATACGAATGTTATCGATCCAAAGATGCAATATACATTTGATAGATACTAATTACATCAACCAAAATATGTAATATACATTTGATAGATACGAATTACATCGATCAATAGATGCTATCTACATTTGATAGATCCGTTTGATAGTTCGATCGATTTGATAGATAAATAAATAGATTTGAAATATATATAATTTCCCTGACAGAGTATAACAAAAAGACATGCGGTCTGTGACCCGTGGTGTGTTAAGTAGTACTATTCTTAGCAGTTTACTACAACCTGTTACTCCCCCTATCGGGGGAGGTCTATATGGCCTTCATTTTTGGAACCGGGAGATGGAAGAAGAGGATTGGTCTGTCCTGCTACTTCAAATTTGTCAAAAACACAAGTGGCTGTCTCAAAACAGTCCCGACACAAGATGATAGATAGATAGATAGATAGATAGATAGATAGATAGATAGATAGGATAGATAGATATACATAGATTGATAGTTAGATAGAATCGATAGAAGAGAAATAGCTAGATTTGTTAGTTATATAATTACCCTGACAAAGTATAATAATTAAACATGCGGTCTGGGATCCATGGTAACTAGGTTGTGTTAAGTAGTACTGTTCTTAGCACTTTAATCCCTGTTAGTCCCCCTATCAAGGGAGGTCTATATGGCCTGCATGATTACCCTGACAAAGTATAATAAGAAAACATGCGGTCATGGACCCATGGTAACTAGGTTGTGTTAAGTAGTACTATTCTTAGCACTTTAATCCCTGTTACTCCCCCTATCGGGGGAGGTCTCTATGGCATGCCTGATTATCCTGGCAAAATATAACAAGACATGCGGTCTGTGAACCACTGTTAACTAGGTTGTGTTGATTTTTACTATTCTTGGCACTTTAATCCCTGTTCCTCCCCCTATCGGGGGCGGTCTATATGGCCTGGCTGATTATCCTGGCAAAATCTAATAACAAGACATGCGGTCTGGGAATCACTGTTTATGTAAACTAGGTTGTGTTAAGTTGTACTATTCTTTGCACTTTAACCCCTGTTACTTCCCCTATCAAGGGCGGTCTATATGGCCTGCATGATTACCCTGACAAAGTATAACAACAAAACATGCGGTCTGGGACCCATGGTGATACTGGTATAACTAGGTTTTCTTAAGTATTACTATTCTTCACTGTTTAATCCCTGTGATTGGTCTGTCCTCCTACTTCAAATTTGTCCAAAACACAACTGGCTGTCTCCAAACAGTCTGGATAGAAGATAGATAGATAGGATAGATAGATAATTTTTTCAATACTGTTACAAGAAATATGATTGGTGGCACTAATTGGCTAGTTGGGCCTGGCACACAGGCTGGCAGGCAGGAGGAAAGTGCAATTCAATGGCACGAGCAAACTGATGATTCACAATCGAACAATTTTTAATTTTAAAGATTAACAATACTGTTACAACAACTATGATTGGTGTAACTAGTTGGCAAGTGGGCCTGGCACACAGGCTGACACTAGTGGTGGCAGGCTGGCCTGTGAACTAATATTAAATAACACTCGAAGAGTGATGTAAAAGTTTTTTTTTAAAACATTTAATGTTATGTTACAACAGATAGGAGTGGTGGACTGGCACTGAGGATGGAAGTAGGCACAGTATATGCTGGCAGCCTGACACAAAGGCTGGCACTAATGGCAGCCTGGCTACTAAAATTTAATAACACTAGAAGAGGACTGATGTTAAAAAAAAATTTAAATAAAATTTACACTAATGTTGTTACACCAGATATAAGTGGTGGAAAAAAAATAAAAATAAACTGTGTAACACTATATGATGTGGGCCAGAAACACACAGGAATGATGGGAAAAGAAATTAAATTACACTACCAAAATGATTTAAATTTTGTTTTTTACTTTAAAATAATGTAAAGCAGATATGAGTCGTGGCTGGTAGGTAGGGCAGCAATTTAACACAGTATGCTGTGTAAGTGAGAAAAACACAGGCCTGATAGAAAATGAAGTTAGATTACACTAGCAAAATAATTTAAAAGTTTATATTTTAATATTAAAATAATGTTAAGCAGATATGAGTGGTGGCACTGGCTGGCTGCTACGTAGGGCAGCAATTAACAACAGTATGCTCTGTAAGTCAGATAGACAGTTAGACACAGGCCTGATAGAAAATAGAATTAGATTACACTAGCATAATGATTTAAAGATTTTTTTTTTTTTAATTTAAAGAAAAAGGTTAAGCACATATGAGTCGTGGCTGATAGCCTTGGAAGGGCAGCAATTAAAAACAGTAGGCTCTGTAAGTCAGATACACACAGGCCTGATAGAAAATACAATTAGATTACACTAGCAAAATTATTTAAAGTTGTTTTTTTTTGGGGAATTTAAAAAAAGGTTAAACACATATGAGTCAAGGCTGATAGACTAGGGAGGGCAGCAATTAAACACAGTATGCTCTGTAAGTCAGCAAAACACACAGGCCTGATAGAAAATGAAATTTGATTACACTAACAAAATAATTTAAAAGTTTTTTTTTAAAATTTAAAATAAGGTGAAGCAGATATGAGTGATGGCTGGCACAGAGCAATTAACCAAAAGACTGAAAAAAACTGAAGTATATGCTGTGTGAGCCTGACAGACACAGGCCTGATAGAAAATGAAATTAGATTACACTAGCAAAATGATTTAAAAGTTTTTTTTTTAATTTAAAATAATGTTATAAGCGGATATGACCACTGGTGGCTGGCACAGAGCAATGAACCAGAGTATATGCTGTGTGACACTGGCCTGATAGAAAATGAAAATAAATTACACTAGCAAAATAATTTCAAATTTTTGTTGGTTAAATTTAAACTAATGTTGTTAGGCAGATATCAGTGGTGGCAGTAATCACAGCAACAGCATATGCTGTGAGCCTCACACACAGGCTGAAAGCCAGGCAAATGCTAATAAAAATACTAAGAAAAAAAAAAAAAAAACAGCTGAAGTTATAGCCCTAAAAAAGGGCTTTTTGGGGTGCTGTCCTTGCAGCAGAGATGAGATGAGTCCTTCAGGACTGTAGTGGACACTAAATACACTAGCCTAGCTATCTATTTCACTATAATGTCAGCAGCAGCAACACAAAACGTCCTCTCACTAACGGCTAGATTTAGAGTTTTGTCGGCAACGACCCGCGTATCTAACGCTGGCTTTTTTCTGGCCGCACCTTTAAAATAACTCTGGTATTGAGAGTCCACAGAATGGCTGCGTTAGGCTCCAAAAAAGGAGCGTAGAGCATATTTAACGCCACTGCAACTCTCGATACCAGAGTTGCTTACGGACGCGGCCAGCCTCAAAAACGTGCTCGTGCACGATTCCCCCATAGGAAACAATGGGGCTGTTTGAGCTGAAAATAAACCTAACACCTGCAAAAAAGCCGCGTTCAGCTCCTAACGCAGCCCCATTGTTTGCTATGGGGAAACACTTCCTACGTCTGCACCTAACACCCTAACATGTACCCCGAGTCTAAACACCCCTAACCTTACACTTATTAACCCCTAATCTGCCGCCCCCGCTATCGCTGACCCCTGCATATTATTTTTAACCCCTAATGTGCCGCTCCGTAAACCGCCGCTACTTACATTATCCCTATGTACCCCTAATCTGCTGCCCCTAACACCGCCGACCCCTATATTATATTTATTAACCCCTAATCTGCCCCCCACAACGTCGCCTCCACCTGCCTACACTTATTAACCCCTAATCTGCCGAGCGGACCGCACCGCTATTATTATAAAGTTATTAACCCCTAATCCGCCTCACTAACCCTATAATAAATAGTATTAACCCCTAATCTGCCCTCCCAAACATCGCCGACACCTAACTTCAATTATTAACCCCTAATCTGCCAACCTAATCTCGCCGCTATTCTAATAAATGTATTAACCCCTAAAGCTAAGTCTAACCCTAACACTAACACCCTCCTAAATTAAATATAATTTTAATCTAACGAAATTAATTAACACTTATTAAATAAATTATTCCTATTTAAAGCTAAATACTTACCTGTAAAATAAATCCTAATATAGCTACAATATAAGTTATAATTATATTATAGCTATTTTAGGATTAATATTTATTTTACAGGTAACTTTGTATTTATTTTAACCAGGTACAATAGCTATTAAATAGTTAAGAACTATTTAATAGCTAAAATAGTTAAAATAATTACAAATTTACCTGTAAAATAAATCCTAACCTAAGTTACAATTAAACCTAACACTACACTATCAATAAATAAATTAAACACAATTCCTACAAATAAATACAATGAAATAAACTAACTAAAGTACAAAAAATCAAAAAGAACTAAGTTACAAAAAATAAAAAAATATTTAAAAACATTAGAAATATATTACAACAATTTTAAACTAATTACACCTACTCTAAGCCCCCTAATAAAATAACAAAGCCCCCCAAAATAAAAAAATGCCCTACCCTACTCTAAATTACTAAAGTTCAAAGCTCTTTTACCTTACCAGCCCTGAACAGGGCCCTTTGTGGGGCATGCCCCAAGAAGTTCAGCTCTTTTGCCTGTAAAAAAAAACATACAATACCCCCCCAACATTACAACCCACCACCCACATACCCCTAATCTAACCCAAACCCCCCTTAAATAAACCTAACACTAAGCCCCTGAAGATCTCCCTACCTTGAGTCGTCTTCACCCAGCCGAGCCAAATTCTTCATCCAAGCGGAGCAAGAAGAGGTCCTCCATCCGGTAGAAGTCTTCATCCAAGCGGGGCAGAAGAGGTCTTCCATCCGATTGAAGTCTTCATCCAAGAGGCATCTTCTATCGTCATCCATCCAGAGTGGAGCGGCAGCATCCTGAAGACCTCCGACGCGGAACATCCATCCTGGACGATGACTGAACGACGAATGACGGTTCCTTTAAATGACGTCATCCAAGATGGCGTCCCTCGAATTCCGATTGGCTGATAGGATTCTATCAGCCAAATGGAATTAAGGTAGGAATATTCTGATTGGCTGATGGAATCAGCCAATCAGAATCAAGTTCAATCCGATTGGCTGATCCAATCAGCCAATCAGATTGAGCTCGCATTCTATTGGCTGATCGGAACAGTTAAGAGCTATATGAACCGGCGTTAGCCCAGAAAGCTCTTAACTACTGACTTTTTTCTGCGGCTGGAGTTTTGTCGTTAGAATTCTAACGCTCACTTCAGACACGACTCTAAATACCGGAGTTAGAAAGATCCCATTGAAAAGATAGGATACGCAAATGACGTAAGGGGATCTGCGGTATGGAAAAGTCGCGGCTAAAAAGTGAGTGTTAGACCCTTTTTTGAGTGACTCCAAATACCGGCGGTAGCCTAAAACCAGCGTTAGGAGCCTCTAACGCTGGTTTTCACGGCTACCGCCAAACTCCAAATCTAGGCCTATGAAAGCAAGGTTGTTATGATTCTAAAATGGCTGCTGCCCAGGAGCTGGGGTCTGTGAGGGAGTGTCTGATGCTGATTGGCTCTAATGTGTCAGAAGGCTGTGACATACAGGGTCAAAGTTTCCTCAATGATGACACATAGGGGGCGGATCGAACATTGCATGTGTTCGCCCGCAGCGGCGAACGTGAACAAGCTGAGTTCGCCGTGAACCGTTCGCGGGCGAACAGTTCGGGACATCACTAGTGACAGGCTTACAGGTGACCCAATGAAATGATGATTCCTAAACAATGTGACAGGCTTACAGGTGACCCAATTAAGTGATCCATTCCTAAATAATGTAATAGGTTTACAGGTGATCCAATTAAAAGGAACAATTCCAAAACAGTGTGATAGGCTTACAGGTGACCCAATGTAAAGGTATAATTCCTAAACAATGTAATTGGTTTACAGGTGATCCAATTAAAAGGTATAATTCCTAAACAATGTAATTGGTTTACAGGTGATCCAATTAAAGGAACAATTCCTAAACAATGTGATAAAGTTACAGGTGACTGTGAAGTGATTGATTCTTAAAAAATGTGATAGTCTTACAGATGACCCAATGAAAAGGAACAATTCCTAAGCAATGTGATAGGCTTACAGATGATCCAATGAAAAGGAACAATTCATTAATCCTCGTATAGGCTTACAGGTGACCAAATAAATAGGAAAAGTTCCTAAACCATGTGTTAGGCTTACAGACCCAATGAGTGACCAATTCCTAAACAATGTGATAGGTTTACAGGTGACCCAATGAAAAGGAACAATTCCTAAACCATGTGATAGGCTTACAGGGGACCCAATGAAAAGGAACAATTCCTAAACAATGTGATAGGTTTACAGGTTACACAATGAAGTTACTGATTCCTAAATAATGTGATAGGTTTACAGGTGGCCCAATGAAAAGGAACAATTCCTAAACAATGTGATAGGTTTACAGGTGACCCAATGAAGTGACCAATTCCTAAACAATGTCATAGGTTTACAGGTGGCCCAATGAAAGGGAACAGTTCCTAAACCATGTGATACGCTTACAGGGGACAAAATGAAAGGGAACAATTCCTAAACATTGTGATAGGTTTACAGGTTACGCAATGAAGTTACTGATTCCTATATAATGTGATAGGTTTACAGGTTACCCAATGAAAAGGTACAATTCCTAAACAATGTGATAGGTTTACAGGTTACCCAATGAAAAGGAACAATTTCTGACCCATTTCTTTAAGCCTTTTAGTAACGAGTTCTTTATCAGACACAATCCTCTTGACTCTTGTCATTTGACTCTTAGGTAGAGATCTAATCAAAGCCGGTGAATGAGCACTTGTGAAGTGCAATAAACTATTCTTATCGGTACTTTTCCTATATATATCTGTTTTTAACATACCACCTTCTTTGTAGACCATAGTGTCAAGAAAATGTAGGGATTGTTCATCCCAGGTAAGGGTAAATTTAATGTGTCTAGTGGCACTATTTAAATCATCCACAAATTTTAGAAGGGATCCAATGTCGCCCCACCAGACACCAAAGATGTCATCTATATAGCACCACCAGGTGGCGCCATACAGATGGAACATCTCATTTTGGTAGACAAATTTTTCTTCAGATGCAGACATAAATAAGTTTGCATAGGTAGGGGCGACATTGGATCCCATCGCCGTACCCTTCACCTGCATGTAATAGTTGTCCTCGAACAAGAAATAGTTACAATATAGGATTATGGTCAACAAATTCAATAAAAAGTCCTGCTGTGAGTCAGTATATACACCACTTGTAATTAATATATTTCTTATTGCACCAATCCCACTTTCGTGCTCAATTGAGGTGTATAGGCTAACCACATCAAGGCTATAGAGAATACATCTATCTGGTGTCTCCATGGTTTTAATTTTGTCAAGGAAATCTCCAGTGTCTTTTACATATGAGGTTGACTGTTCTACATAACCCCTTAAAATTTTGTCTAGATAGATTGAAATATTTGAAAAGATAGATTCTGTGCTAGCCACAATTGGCCTCCCAGGTGGTCTCTCGATATGCTTATGCACCTTGGGTAAGGTATAGAAAACAGGTATTATCCCATTCTCAATAAAAAGAAATTTCCTAGTCTCATCATCAATTATACCATTTTGTAAATCCTTATCTAAACAAAATGCTATTTCTTTTTGAATTATCGATGTAGGGTTGAAGTTTAATAATCTATATACACTTGTATCACTTAATTGCATTTTGATTTCATTAACATAGTACCCTTTATCCAGTACCACCAGAGCACCGCCCTTATCCGCCTGTTTATAGATCACATTTTTATTATTTTTCAATAATTTCAGGGCATCCCTTTCAGCTTTACCAAGATTATTAACATTGGCACTCCTGTTATAATTCTTGCAAACAGTACCTTTCCCACCAGACATAACATCTTTAAGCCTATTGATATCATTATTGACTAAATCAATGTATGTGTCAATACAGTGGTTATAGCTGTTAGGAACAAAGCTGATCTTATTTTTTAAACCAAATTTACGAACACTTAACTCTGTACTTATCTTAGGCCTAGATTTAGAGTTCGGCGGTAAAAGGGCTGTTAACGCTCCGCGGGTTTTTTTCTGGCCGCACCATAAATTTAACTCTGGTATCGAGAGTTCAAACAAATGCTGCGTTAGGCTCCAAAAAAGGAGCGTAGAGCATTTTTACCGCAAATGCAACTCTCGATACCAGAGTTGCTTACGGACGCGGCCGGCATCAAAAACGTGCTCGTGCACGATTCTCCCATAGGAAACAATGGGGCTGTTTGAGCTGAAAAAAAACCTAACACCTGCAAAAAAGCAGCGTTCAGCTCCTAACGCAGCCCCATTGTTTCCTATGGGGAAACACCTCCTAAGTCTGCACCTAACACCCTAACATGTACCCCGAGTCTAAACACCCCTAACCTTACACTTATTAACCCCTAATCTGCCGCCCCCGCTATCGCTGACCCCTGCATTACACTTTTAACCCCTAATCTGCCGCTCCGTAAACCGCCGCCACCTACGTTATCCCTATGTACCCCTAATCTGCTGCCCTAACATCGCCGACCCCTATGTTATATTTATTAACCCCTAATCTGCCCCCCACAACGTCGCCGACACCTACCTACAATTATTAACCCCTAATCTGCCGAGCGGACCTGAGCGCTACTATAATAAAGTTATTAACCCCTAATCCGCCTCACTAACCCTATCATAAATAGTATTAACCCCTAATCTGCCCTCCCTAACATCGCCGACACCTACCTTCAATTATTAACCCCTAATCTGCCGACCGGAGCTCACCGCTATTCTAATAAATGTATTAACCCCTAAAGCTAAGTCCAACCCTAACACTAACACCCCCCTAAGTTAAATATAATTTTTATCTAACGAAATAAATTAACTCTTATTAAATAAATAATTCCTATTTAAAGCTAAATACTTACCTGTAAAATACATCCTAATATAGCTACAATATAAATTATAATTATATTATAGCTATTTTAGGATTAATATTTATTTTACAGGCAACTTTGTAATTATTTTAACCATGTACAATAGCTATTAAATAGTTAAGAACTATTTAATAGTTACCTAGTTAAAATAATTACAAATTTACCTGTAAAATAAATCCTAACCTAAGATATAATTAAACCTAACACTACCCTATCAATAAAATAATTAAATAAACTACCTACAATTACCTACAATTAACCTAACACTACACTATCAATAAATTAATTAAACACAATTGCTACAAATAAATAAAATTAAATAAACTATCTAAAGTACAAAAAATAAAAAAGAACTAAGTTACAGAAAATAATAAAATATTTACAAACATAAGAAAAATATTACAACAATTTTAAACTAATTACACCTACTCTAAGCCCCCTAATAAAATAACAAAGCCCCCCAAAATAAAAAATTCCCTACCCTATTCTAAAATACAAATATTACAAGCTCTTTTACCTTACCAGCCCTGAACAGGGCCCTTTGCGGGGCATGCCCCAAGAATTTCAGCTCTTTTGCCTGTAAAAAAAAACATACAATACCCCCCCCCCAACATTACAACCCACCACCCACATACCCCTAATCTAACCCAAACCCCCCTTAAATAAACCTAACACTACCCCCCTGATGATCTTCCTACCTTGTCTTCACCATGCCAGGTTCACCGATCCGTCCTGGCTCCAAGATCTTCATCCAACCCAAGCGGGGGCTAGACATCCACTGAAGAAGTCCAGAAGAGGGTCCAAAGTCTTCCTCCTATCCGGCAAGAAGAGGACATCCGGACCGGCAAACATCTTCTCCAAGCGGCATCTTCTATCTTCTTCCATCCGATGACGACCGGCTCCATCTTGAAGACCTCCAGCGCGGATCCATCCTCTTCTTCCGACGACTAGACGACGAATGACGGTTCCTTTAAGGGACGTCATCCAAGATGGCGTCCCTCGAATTCCGATTGGCTGATAGGATTCTATCAGCCAATCGGAATTAAGGTAGGAATTTTCTGATTGGCTGATGGAATCAGCCAATCAGAATATAGTTCAATCCGATTGGCTGATCCAATCAGCCAATCAGATTGAGCTCGCATTCTATTGGCTGATCGGAACAGCCAATAGAATGCGAGCTCAATCTGATTGGCTGATTGGATCAGCCAATCGGATTGAACTATATTCTGATTGGCTGATTCCATCAGCCAATCAGAAAATTCCTACCTTAATTCCGATTGGCTGATAGAATCCTATCAGCCAATCGGAATTCGAGGGACGCCATCTTGGATGACGTCCCTTAAAGGAACCGTCATTCGTCGTCTAGTCGTCGGAAGAAGAGGATGGATCCGCGCTGGAGGTCTTCAAGATGGAGCCGGTCGTCATCGGATGGAAGAAGATAGAAGATGCCGCTTGGAGAAGATGTTTGCCGGTCCGGATGTCCTCTTCTTGCCGGATAGGAGGAAGACTTTGGACCCTCTTCTGGACTTCTTCAGTGGATGTCTAGCCCCCGCTTGGGTTGGATGAAGATCTTGGAGCCAGGACGGATCGGTGAACCTGGCATGGTGAAGACAAGGTAGGAAGATCATCAGGGGGGTAGTGTTAGGTTTATTTAAGGGGGGTTTGGGTTAGATTAGGGGTATGTGGGTGGTGGGTTGTAATGTTGGGGGGGGGGTATTGTATGTTTTTTTTTACAGGCAAAAGAGCTGAAATTCTTGGGGCATGCCCCGCAAAGGGCCCTGTTCAGGGCTGGTAAGGTAAAAGAGCTTGTAATATTTGTATTTTAGAATAGGGTAGGGAATTTTTTATTTTGGGGGGCTTTGTTATTTTATTAGGGGGCTTAGAGTAGGTGTAATTAGTTTAAAATTGTTGTAATATTTTTCTTATGTTTGTAAATATTTTATTATTTTCTGTAACTTAGTTCTTTTTTATTTTTTGTACTTTAGATAGTTTATTTAATTTTATTTATTTGTAGCAATTGTGTTTAATTAATTTATTGATAGTGTAGTGTTAGGTTAATTGTAGGTAATTGTAGGTAGTTTATTTAATTATTTTATTGATAGGGTAGTGTTAGGTTTAATTATATCTTAGGTTAGGATTTATTTTACAGGTAAATTTGTAATTATTTTAACTAGGTAACTATTAAATAGTTCTTAACTATTTAATAGCTATTGTACATGGTTAAAATAATTACAAAGTTGCCTGTAAAATAAATATTAATCCTAAAATAGCTATAATATAATTATAATTTATATTGTAGCTATATTAGGATGTATTTTACAGGTAAGTATTTAGCTTTAAATAGGAATTATTTATTTAATAAGAGTTAATTTATTTCGTTAGATAAAAATTATATTTAACTTAGGGGGGTGTTAGTGTTAGGGTTAGACTTAGCTTTAGGGGTTAATACATTTATTAGAATAGCGGTGAGCTCCGGTCGGCAGATTAGGGGTTAATAAGTGTAGGTAGGTGTCGGCGACGTTGTGGGGGGCAGATTAGGGGTTAATAAATATAACATAGGGGTCGGCGATGTTAGGGGTAGCAGATTAGGGGTACATAGGGATAACGTAGGTGGCGGCGATTTGCGGTCGGAAGATTAGGGGTTAATTATTTTAAGTAGCTTGCGGCGACGTTGTGGGGGGCAAGTTAGGGGTTAATAGATATAATACAGGGGTCGGCGGTGTTAGGGGCAGCAGATTAGGGGTACATAAGTATAACGTAGGTGGCGGTCGGCAGATTAGGGGTTAAAAATTTTAATCGAGTGGCGGCGATGTGGGGGGACCTCGGTTTAGGGGTACATAGGTAGTTTATGGGTGTTAGTGTACTTTAGGGTACAGTAGTTAAGAGCTTTATAAACCGGCGTTAGCCAGAAAGCTCTTAACTCCTGCTATTTTCAGGCGGCTGGAATCTTGTCGTTAGAGCTCTAACGCTCACTGCAGAAACGACTCTAAATACCAGCGTTAGAAAGATCCCATTGAAAAGATAGGCTACGCAAATGGCGTAGGGGGATCTGCGGTATGGAAAAGTCGCGGCTGAAAAGTGAGCGTTAGACCCTTTAATCACTGACTCCAAATACCAGCGGGCGCCCAAAACCAGCGTTAGGAGCCTCTAACGCTGGTTTTGACGGCTACCGCCGAACTCTAAATCTAGGCCTTAGTATTTCCACAAAATTCATTATTGGCAAAAAAAGATTTCAGCTTGATATTCCTAAACAGTCTATTCAAGTCCTGCTGCAGATTAAAAAAATCACAATTGCTGCTTGGGCAAAAGGAAAGCCCCTTATTAAGAACTTATTAAGAACTTTTCCTTCTATGGCAGTCAGTGGGGTTCCGGATATATTTACCAGAACCCCAGCAAGTGTATATAGATTATTAAACTTCAACCCTACATCGATAATTCAAAAAGAAATAGCATTTTGTTTAGATAAGGCTTTACAAAATGGTATAATTGATGATGAGACTAGGAAATTTCTTTTTATTGAGAATGGGATAATACCTGTTTTTTACACCTTACCCAAGGTGCATAAGCATATCGAGAGACCACCTGGGAGGCCAATTGTGGCTAGCACAGAATCTATCTTTTCAAATATTTCAATCTATCTAGACAAAATTTTAAGGGGTTATGTAGAACAGTCAACCTCATATGTAATAGACACTGGAGATTTCCTTGACAAAATTAAAACCATGGAGACACCAGATAGATGTATTCTCTATAGCCTTGATGTGGTTAGCCTATACACCTCAATTGAGCACGAAAGTGGGATTGGTGCAATAAGAAATATATTAATTACAAGTGGTGTATATACTGACTCACAGCAGGACTTTTTATTGAATTTGTTGACCATAATCCTATATTGTAACTATTTCTTGTTCGAGGACAACTATTACATGCAGGTGAAGGGTACGGCGATGGGATCCAATGTCGCCCCTACCTATGCAAACTTATTTATGTCTGCATCTGAAGAAAAATTTGTCTACCAAAATGAGATGTTCCATCTGTATGTCGCCACCTGGTGGTGCTATATAGATGACATCTTTGGTGTCTGGTGGGGCGACATTGGATCCCTTCTAAAATTTGTGGATGATTTAAATAGTGCCACTAGACACATTAAATTTACCCTTACCTGGGATGAACAATCCCTACATTTTCTTGACACTATGGTCTACAAAGAAGGTGGTATGTTAAAAACAGATATATATAGGAAAAGTACCGATAAGAATAGTTTATTGCACTTCACAAGTGCTCATCCACCGGCTTTGATTAGATCTCTACCTAAGAGTCAAATGACAAGAGTCAAGAGGATTGTGTCTGATAAAGAACTCGTTACTAAAAGGCTTAAAGAAATGGGTCAGAAATTCAGTGCTAGGGGTTACCCAGCTGATCTTTTGGAAAATGAAGTTAAAAGGGCTAGTGATGAGACATGTACTGATACCACTAAAGTAAAAGATAAGAATGATAGAATCATTTTTGTTTCTGAGTATAATAATCAAAGTCCCAAGATAAAAAGGATTATTAACAAATATTGGTTCATGTTAAGAGAGTGTTATCCAGGTGTACAATCGTTTTCTAATGGCCCTATGTCTGCTTATAGGAAAAGCTCTAGTATTAAAGATAGATTGGTGAGGGCTGATATAGGCAGCAAAAAATTGAAACAGAGTTATATCACTGGAAAAAATCTGGGTTGTTACCCTTGTTTAGGCTGTGGGAACTGCAACAACATGGTAAAGGGTTCTACCGTTGTACATCCACACACAGACAAAGTGTACAAGATTAATGCTTTTCTTACATGTAACTCTTGTTATGTGATTTATCTTATTAAGTGCCCATGTGGGTGGATCTACATTGGCGAGACTACCCAGAGGGTAAGGGATAGGATTATCCAGCATAAATCAAATATAAGATGCAAAGATCTAAACGCCCCAGTCTCTAACCATTTTCTATCTAAAGGCCATTCAATAGCTCAATTGAAGTTTCAAATCATAGACCATGTTCCTATTCCTCGTAGAGGAGGGAATAGAGAGTTAATTTTAAAGAAAAGAGAATCTATGTGGATCTATAAGTTAGATTGTATGTTCCCAAAGGGTATGAATCGTGAAATGGATCTTAGTATTTTTCTCTAAAGTATTTTTCTCTAAATTGTTTTTTGAATTCCTTTAGACTCAACTCCCCCTATTTTGAACACTGTGAAGAAGAAATCCTTTCCTCCGGATTTGTAATTATTCTATAAGATGTTTTTCTGTAAAAAAATGTTTTCCTGTAAAAAAATTCTGTGAAAAAGTGTTCTTGCATACTTCATTGCATATATGTAGCACTGTTAGACATTTTTTTTAAAGAAAAGTATATTGTATGTTATTTTATATACTGACCACTAGGTGGCATTTACACTTAAGAGTTAAATTTTGACACTGGTTAATGTTATGATTAGCAACACCTAATGATGAAGACTTCTGCCCTTCTGGAGGTCCACTTGTGCCCGGCTGGGTGAAGACGTCTCAAGGTAGGGTAATCTTCAAGGGGTTAGTGTTAGGTTTTTTTAAGGGGGGGATTGGGTGGGTTTTAGAGTAGGGTTGGGTGTGTGGGTGGTGGGTTGAAATGTTGGGGGGGGTATTGTATTTTTTTTTGACAGGTAAAAGAGCTGATTACTTTGGGGCAATGCCCCGCAAAAGGCCCTTTTAAGGGATATTTGTAATTTAGTATATGGTAGGGATTTTTATTATTTTGAGGGGCTTTTTTATTTTATTAGGGGGATTAGATTAGGTGTAATTAGTTTTAAAAAAAATTGTAATTATTTTTTTATTTTCTGTAATTTAGTGTTTTTTTTGTACTTTAGTTTATTTAATTTAATTGTATTTAATTGTAGGTAATTTAGTAAATTAATTTAATGATAGTGTAGTGTTAGGTGTAATTGTAACTTAGGTTATGATTTATTTTACAGGTAAATTTGTACTTATTTTAACTAGGTAGTTATTAAATAGTTAATAACTATTTAATAACTATTGTACCTAGTTAAAATAAATACAAAGTTGCCTGTAAAATAAAAATAAACCCTAAGATAGATACAAATGTAATTATTAGTTATATTGTAGCTATATTAGGGTTTATTTTACAGGTATTTAGTTTTAAATAGGATTAATTTATTTATTTGTAGTAATTTTATTTCGTTTTATTTAAATTATATTTAAGTTAGGGGGGTTAGACTTAGGGTTAGACTTAGGTTTAGGGGTTAATAAATTTAATATAGTAGCGGCGACGTTAGGGACAGCAGATTAGGGGTTAATAAATGTAGATAGGTGTCGGCGATGTTAGGGATGGCAGATTAGGGGTTAATAAAATTTAACTAGTGCTTGCGAGGCAGGAGTGCGGCGGTTTAGGAGTTAATATATTTATTACAGTGGCGGCGATGTCCGGTTGGCAGATTAGGGGCTAAAAACTTTATTAAAGTGTTTGCGATGTGGGGGGCCTCGGTTTAGGGGTTAATAGGTAGTTTATGGGTGATAGTGTACTTTGTAGCACTTTAGTTAAGAGTTTTATGTTACGACGTTAGCCTATAAAACTCTTAACTACTGACTTTTAAATGCGGTAGGAGTCTTGACAGGAGAGGGTCTACCGCTCACTTCTTCCAAGACTCGTAATACCGGCGTTAGGCAAATCCCATTAAAAAGAAAGGATACGCAATTTACGTAAGGGGATTTGCGGTAAGCTCGAGTCGCGGAAGAAAAGTGAGCGGTACACCTGTACCTGCCAGACTCGTAATACCAGCGGGCGTTAAAAAGCAATGTTGGGACCTCTCAACGCTGCTTTTTAAGGCTAACGCAAGAATCGTAATCTAGCCGAAAGTAAATTACCTATATTAATCCCTAAACCTAACAACCCCTAACTTTATACCTAACCCTAAACCTAACACCCCCTAACTTTAACGTAATTAAAATATATCTAAATTAAAGTTACAATTATTAACTAATAATACTATTTAAATGTAAATACAAAGTAGCTTAGCTGTGAAATAAAACCTAAGCTAGCTACAATATAACTAATAGTTATATTGTAGCTAGCTTAGGTTTTATTTTTATTAACTATTTACTAACTACCTAGTTAAAATAAATATAAACTTACCTGTGAAATAAAAATAAATGCTAAGCTGCCTTACACTAAAACCTACCATTACAAAAAATAACAAACAAAATAATCCAAAACAATAAAAATTATTCCTATTCTAATACCCTTTAAATAAAAAACCCTAATCTATAATAAACTAACAAGGACCCTCTTCATGCGATCGTCCACCGCACACTGAGTATTGAAATGCAAGGTTACCCTTTTATACTGGGGGTACCATTGCATTCCTATTGGCTTCAAAACAGCCGATAGGAATAAGGGCTGATAAAATCCTATTGGCTGTTCAATTCAGCCAATAGGATTTAAGCAGCTCTCATTCTATTGGATGATTCATCATCCAATAGAATGAGAGCTGCTTAAATTCTATTGGTTGATTTTAGCAGCCAATAGGATTTTAGCAGCTCTAATTCCTATTGGATGATTTAAATTTTTCAGCCAATAGGAATGCAAGGGACGCCATCTTGAATCGCGTACCTTGCATTGAAGATTCAGTGTACGGCGGCGACAGTATGAAGAGAATGCTCCACACCGGATGTCTTCAGGATGGACCCGCTCCACACCACCGGGATCAAAATAGAAGATGCTGCCTGGATGAAGATCGTTCAAGTGGGACTTAAAAAACTGTAAGTGGTTAGTCGGAGGTTAGTGTTAGGTTTTCTTTTAAGGGTTTTTTGGGTTGTTGTTTTTTAAGGCCCCTTGGTAGTTTAATATAGATTAGGTTTTTTTTTTATTTTGGATCATTTCATTTTTTTTTGTTGTAATGGTATGTTTTAGTGTAAGGCAGCTTAGGTTTTATTTTTATTTCACTGGTAAGTTTGTATTTATTTTAACTAGGTAGTTAGTAAATAGTTAATAATAACTATTTTTACTAACTAGTCTACCTAGTTAAAATAAATAACTTACCTGTGAAATAAACCCTAAGATAGCTACAATGTAACTATTAGTTATATTGTAGCTAGCTTACGGCTAGATTTAGAGTTCTGCGGCCAAAGGGATGCATTAGCTACGCTGGCTTTTTTTTCCCCGCACCTTTTAAATACCGCTGGTATTTAGAGTTCACAGAAGGGCTGCGTTAGGCTCCAAAAAAGGGAGCGTATAGCATATTTAACGCCACTGCAACTCTCGATACCAGCGGTGCTTACGGACGCGGCCAGCTTCAAAAACGTGCTTGTGCACGATTCCCCCATAGGAAACAATGGGGCTGTTTGAGCTGAAAAAAAAACTAACACCTGCAAAAAAGCAGCGTTCAGCTCCTAACGCAGCCCCATTGTTTCCTATGGGGAAACATTACCTAAGTCTGCACCTAACACCCTAACATGTACCCCGAGTCTAAACACCCCTAACCTTACACTTATTAACCCCTAATCTGCCGCTCCCGCTATCGCTGACCCCTGCATATTATTATTAACCCCTAATCTGCCGCTCCGTACACCGCCGCAACCTATGTTATCCCTATGAACCCCTAATCTGCTGCCCCTAACACCGCCGACCCTTATATTATATTTATTAACCCCTAATCTGCCGCCCCCGCTATCGCTGACCCCTGCATATTATTATTAACCCCTAATCTGCCGCTCCGTACACCGCCGCAACCTACGTTATCCCTATGTACCCCTAATCTGCTGCCCCTAACACCGCCGACCCCTATATTATATTTATTAATCCCTAATCTGCCGCCCCCAACGTCGCCTCCACCTACCTACAATAATTAACCCCTAATCTGCCGACCGGACCGCACCGCTACTCTAATAAATGTATTAACCCCTAAAGCTAAGTCTAACCCTAACACTAACACCCCCCTAAGTTAAAAATAAAATTTAAATCTAACGAAATAAATTAACTCTTATTAAATAAATTATTCCTTTTTAAAGCTAAATACTTACCTGTAAAATAAATCCTAATATAGCTACAATATAAATTATAATTATATTGTAGCTATTTTAGGATTAATATTTATTTTACAGGCAACTTTGTAATTATTTTAACCAGGTACAATAGCTATTAAATAGTTAATAACTATTTAATAGCTACCTAGTTAAAATAATTACAAAATGACCTGTAAAATAAATCCTAACCTAAGTTACAATTAAACCTAACACTACACTATCAATAAATTAATTAAATACAATACCTACAAATAACTACAATTAAATAAACTATCTAACTATCTTGGATGACGTCCCTTAAAGGAACCTTCATTCTTCAGTTGGACGTCGGAAGAAGAAGATGGATCCGCGCTGGAGGTCTTCAAGATGGAGCCGTTCGTCATCGGATGAAGATAGAAGATGCCGCTTGGATCAAGATGGTTGCCGGTCCGGATCTCCTCTTCTTCCCGGATAGAATGAAGAGTTTGGAGCCTCTTCTGGACCTCTTCAGCCGCCGCTTGATAGAAGACTTCAGCCGGATTATGGATCGCCAGCCCCCGCTTGGGCTTGGATGAAGACTTCGGAGGATGGATCAGTGAACCTGGCATGGTGAAGATAAGGTAGGAAGATCTTCAGGGGCTTAGTGTTAGGTTTATTTAAGGGGGGTTTGGGTTAGATTAGGGGTATGTGGGTGGTGGGTTGTAATGTTGGGGGGGGTATTGCATGTTTTTTTTTACAGGCAAAAGAGCTGAATTATTTGGGGCATGCACCGCAAATGGCCCTTTTCAGGGTTGGTAAGGTAAAAGAGCTTTGAACTTTTTTAATTTAGAATAGGGTAGGGCATTTTTTTATTTTGCGGGTCTTTGTTATTTTATTAGGGGGCTTAGAGTAGGTGTAATTAGTTTAAAATTGTTGTAATATTTTTCTAATGTTTGTAAATATTTTTTTATTTTTTGTAACTTAGTTCTTTTTTATTTTTTGTACTTTAGTTAGTTTATTTAATTGTAGTTATTTGTAGGTATTGTATTTAATTAATGTATTCATAGTGTAGTGTTAGGTTTAATTGTAACTTAGGTTAGGATTTATTTTACAGGTAATTTTGTAATTATTTTAACTATTTTAGCTATTAAATAGTTCTTAACTAGTTCTTAAATTATAATTATATTGTAGCTATTTTAGGATTAATATTTATTTTACAGGCAACTTTGTAATTATTTTAACCAGGTACAATAGCTATTAAATAGTTAATAACTATTTAATAGCTACCTAGTTAAAATAATTACAAAATGACCTGTAAAATAAATCCTAACCTAAGTTACAATTAAACCTAACACTACACTATCAATAAATTAATTAAATACAATACCTACAAATAAATACAATTAAATAAACTAACTAAAGTACAAAAAATAAAAAATAACTAAGTTACAAAAAATAAAAAAATATTTACAAACATTAGAAAAATATTACAACAATTTTAAACTAATTACACCTACTCTAAGCCCCCTAATAAAATAACAAAGCCCCCCAAAATAAAAAATGCCCTACCCTATTCTAAATTAAAAAAGTTCAAAGCTCTTTTACCTTACCAGCCCTTAAAAGGGCCCTTTGTGGGGCATGCCCCAAAGAATTCAGCTCTTTTGCCTGTAAAAGAAAAATACAACCCCCCCCAACATTAAAACCCACCACCCACATACCCCTAATCTAACCCAAACCCCCCTTAAAATAACCTAACACTAATCCCCTGAAGATCATCCTACCTTGAGTCGTCTTCACTCAGCCGAGCAGCGATGGAACCGAAGTGGACATCCGGAGCGGCAGAAGTTATCCTCCAAGGGGCGCTGAAGAAATCTTCCATCCGATGAAGTGATCCTCCAGTTGGCGCTGAAGAAGTCTTCCATCCGGGCGATGTCATCTTCCAAGAGGCGCTGAAGAAGTCTTCTATCCGGGCGATGTCATCTTCCAAGGATTCTATCAGCCAATCGGAATTAAGGTAGGAAAATTCTGATTGGCTGATGGAATCAGCCAATCAGATTCAAGTTCAATCCGATTGGCTGATCCAATCAGCTAATCAGATTGAGCTTGCATTCTGTTGGCTGTTCCGATCAGCCAATAGAATGCAAGCTCAATCTGATTGGCTGATTGGATCAGCCAATCGGATTGAATTTGAATCTGATTGGCTGATTCAATCAGCCAATCAGATTTTTCCTACCTTAATTCCGATTGGCTGATAGAATCCTATCAGCCAATCGGAATTGAAGGGACGCCATCTTGGATGACGTCCCTTAAAGGAGCCTTCATTCGTCGGTAGTCCGTCGGTAAAGAAGGATGTTCCGCGTTGACGGGATGAAGATTGAAGACCCCGCTTGGAAGATGACATCGCCCGGATACAAGACTTCTTCAGCGCCTCTTGGAAGATGACATTGCCCGGATGGAAGACTTCTTCAGCGCCGACTGGAGGATCACTTCATCGGATGGAAGATTTCTTCAGCGCCCCTTGGAGGATAACTTCTGCCGCTCCGGATGTCCACTTCGGTTCCATCGCTGCTCGGCTGAGTGAAGACGACTCAAGGTAGGATGATCTATAGGGGATTAGTGTTAGGTTATTTTAAGGGGGGTTTGGGTTAGATTAGGGGTATGTGGGTGGTGGGTTTTAATGTTGGGGGGGTTGTATTTTTCTTTTACAGGCAAAAGAGCTGAATTCTTTGGGGCATGCCCCACAAGGGCCCTTTTAAGGGCTGGTAAGGTAAAAGAGCTTTGAACTTTTTTAATTTAGAATAGGGTAGGGCATTTTTTTATTTTGGGGGGCTTTGTTATTTTATTAGGGGGCTTAGAGTAGGTGTAATTAGTTTAAAATTGTTGTAATATTTTTCTAATGTTTGTAAATATTTTTTTATTTTTTGTAACTTAGTTATTTTTTATTTTTTGTACTTTACTTAGTTTATTTAATTGTATTTATTTGTAGGTATTGTATTTAATTAATTTATTGATAGTGTAGTGTTAGGTTTAATTGTAACTTAGGTTAGGATTTATTTTACAGGTAATTTTGTAATTATTTTTACTAGGTAGCTATTAAATAGTAAATAATTATTTAATAGCTATTGTACCTGGTTAAAATAAATACAAAGTTGCCTGTAAAATAAATATTAATCCTAAAATAGCTATAATATAATTATAATTTATATTGTAGCTATATTAGGATTTATTTTACAGGTAAGTATTTAGCTTTAAATAGGAATAATTTATTTAATAAGAGTTAATTTATTTCGTTAGATTTAAATTATATTTAAGTTAGGGGGGTGTTAGTGTTAGGGTTAGACTTAGCTTTAGGGGTTAATACATTTATTATAGTAGCGGTGTGGTCCAGTCAGCAGATTAGGGGTTAATTATTGTAGGTAGGTGGAGGCGACGTTGGGGGCGGCAGATTAGGGGTTAATAAATATAATATAGGGGTCGGCTGTGTTAGGGGCAGCAGATTGGGGGTACATAGGTATAATGTAGGTTGCAGCGGTGTACGGAGCGGCAGATGCAGGTGTCAGTGATAGCTACCTATGTACCCCTAAACCGAGGTCCCCCGACATCGCCGCCACTCTATTAAAATTTTTTAACCCCTAATCTGCCGCTCCGTACACCGCCGCCACCTACGTTATCCCTATGTACCCCTAATCTGCTGCCCCTAATACCGCCGACCCCTACATAATATTTATTAACCCCTAATCTGCCGCCCCCACTATCGCTGACACCTGCATATTTTTTTAACCTCTAATCTGCCGCTCCGTACACCGCCGCAACCTACATTATACCTATGTACCCCTAATCTGCTGCCCCTAACACAGCCGACCCCTATATTATATTTATTAACCCCTAATCTGCCGCCCCCAACGTCGTCTCCACCTACCTACAATTATTAACCCCTAATCTGCCGACCGGACCACACCGCTACTATAATAAATGTATTAACCCCTAAAGCTAAGTCTAACCCTAACACTAACACCCCCCTAAGTTAAATATAATTTAAATCTAACGAAATAAATTAACTCTTATTAAATAAATTATTCCTATTTAAAGCTAAATACTTACCTGTAAAATAAACCCTAATATAGCTACAATATAAATTATAATTATATTGTAGCTATTTTAGGATTAATATTTATTTTACAGGCAACTTTGTAATTATTTTAACCAGGTACAATAGCTATTAAATAGTTAAGAACTATTTAATAGCTAAAATAGTTAAAATAATTACAAAATTACCTGTAAAATAAATCCTAACCTAAGTTACAATTAAACCTAACACTACACTATCAATAAATTAATTAAATACAATACCTACAAATAACTACAATTAAATAAACTAACTAAAGTACAAAAAATAAAAAAGAACTAAGTTACAAAAAATAAAAAAATATTTACAAACATTAGAAAAATATTACAACAATTTTAAACTAATTACACCTACTCTAAGCCCCCTAATAAAATAACAAAGACCCCCAAAATAAAAAAATGCCCTACCCTATTCTAAATTAAAAAAGTTCAAAGCTCTTTTACCTTACCAGCCCTGAAAAGGGCCATTTGCGGGGCATGCCCCAAATAATTCAGCTCTTTTGCCTGTAAAAAAAAACATACAATACCCCCCCCAACATTACAACCCACCACCCACATACCCCTAATCTAACCCAAACCCCCCTTAAATAAACCTAACACTAAGCCCCTGAAGATCTTCCTACCTTATCTTCACCATGCCAGGTTCACTGATCCGTCCTCCGAAGTCTTCATCCAAGCCCAAGCGGGGGCTGGCGATCCATAATCCGGCTGAAGTCTTCTATCAAGCGGCGGCTGAAGAGGTCCAGAAGAGGCTCCAAACTCTTCATCCTATCCGGGAAGAAGAGGAGATCCGGACCGGCAACCATCTTGATCCAAGCAGCATCTTCTATCTTCATCCGATGACGAACGGCTCCATCTTGAAGACCTCCAGCGCGGATCCATCTTCTTCTTCCGACGTCCAACTGAAGAATGAAGGTTCCTTTAAGGGACGTCATCCAAGATAGTTAGATAGTTTATTTAATTGTAGTTATTTGTAGGTATTGTATTTAATTAATTTATTGATAGTGTAGTGTTAGGTTTAATTGTAACTTAGGTTAGGATTTATTTTACAGGTAATTTTGTAATTATTTTAACTATTTTAGCTATTAAATAGTTAATAACTATTTAATAGCTATTGTACCTGGTTAAAATAAATACAAAGTTGCCTGTAAAATAAATATTAATCCTAAAATAGCTACAATATAATTATTCGTTATATTGTAGCTATATTAGGGTTTATTTTACAGGTAAGTATTTAGCTTTAAATAGGAATAATTTATTTAATAAGAGTTAATTTATTTCGTTAGATTTAAATTATCTTTAACTTAGGGGGGTGTTAGTGTTAGGGTTAGACTTAGCTTTAGGGGTTAATCCATTTATTAGAGTAGAGGCGAGATCCGGTCGGCAGATTAGTGGTTAATTATTGTAGGTAGCTGGCGGCGACATTGTGGGGGGCAGATTAGGGGTTAATAAATATAATATAGGGGTCAGCGGTGTTAGGGGCAGCAGATTAGGGGTACATAGGGATAACGTAGGTTGCGGCGGTGTACGGAGCGGCAGATTAGGGGTTAATAATAAAATGCAGGGGTCAGCGATAGCGGGGGCGGCAGATTAGGGGTTAATAAGTGTAAGGTTAGGGGTGTTTAGACTCGGGGTACATGTTAGGGTGTAAGGTGCAGACTTAGGAAGTGTTTCCCCATAGAAAACAATGGGGCTGCGTAAGGAGCTGAACGCTGCTTTTTTGCAGGTGTTAGGTTTTTTTTCAGCTCAAACTGTCCCATTGTTTCCTATGGGGGAATCGTGCACGAGCACGTTTTTGAAGCTGGCCGCATCCGTAAGCACCGCTGGTATTGAGATTTGCAGTTGCGGTAAATATGCTATACGCTCCTTTTTTTGGAGCCTAACACAGCCCTTCTGTGAACTCTAAATACCAGCGGTATTTAAAAGGTGCGGGGGGAAAAAAGCACGCGTAGCTAACGCACCCCTTTGGCCGCAGAACTCAAAATCTAGCCGTAAGTATTTAGTTTTAAATAGGTATTATTAGTTAATAATTATAACTTTAATTTAGTTTTATTTTATTATAACTTATAGGTAAGTTACTTTGTATTTAGATTTAAATTGGTATTATTAGTTAATATATGTAACTTTAATTTAGTTATATTTTAATTATGTTAAAGTTAGGGGGTGTTAGGTTTAGGGTTAGGTATAGGGTTAGGGTTAGGTTTGGGGTTAGGTTTAAGGTTAGGGTTAGGTTTAGGGTTAGGGGGTGTTAGGTTTAGGGGTTAATATAGTTTAATTTAGGTTGTTGCGATGTGGAGGGCGGCGGTTTAGGGGTTAATAGGTTAAGTTAGTATTGGCAATGTTTGTAAAGAGCGGTTTAGGGATTAATAGCATTAGTTAGTGTTGGCAATGTTTTGGTATGGTGATTTAGGGGTTAATAGGTTTAGTTAGTGTTGGCGATGTGGGGGGTTGCGGTTTAAGGTTTAATAGGTTTAGTTTGTGTCGGCGATGTGGAGGTGTGTGGTTTAGGGGTTAATAGGTTTAGTTCTTGTTGGTGATGTGGGGAGGGGTGTGGTTTTGGGGATAATAGTTTTAATTTGTGTCGGCGATGTAGGGGGTGCGGTTTAGGGGTTAATAGGTTTAGTTTGTGTCAGCAATGTTTCAGAACGGTGGTTTGGGGGTTAATAGGTTTAGTTAGTGTTGGCAATGTGGGGGTGTGTGGTTTAGGGGTTAATAGGTTAAGGTAGTGTAAGTGATGTGGGGGGACGGTGATTTAGGGGTTAATAGTTTTATTTAGTGGCAGCGTGGGTGGTGGCGGCGGTGGCGGTGTAACAAAATTTTGTTTCGGCAATCACCAGAACATTAGTTAGAAATAACGATTTGTCCGTAATAAAGATTCGGTCCAACATTAATAATAATTCAGTAACGGTTTCGAATGCATCCGAATTTCAAAATTCGCAAAAACACGAATAAATTCTGAAACCGAACTACCGACACATACCGAATTATTCCAAATGTCTCAAACCTAATTTTTTTTACGGCCGAATCGAAATGCAAGGAAGCGAACCAGATTTTTTGATTGCGCACAAGTCTAGTGATAGGCTTAAAGGTGAACCAATTAAGTGATTGATTACTAAACAATGTGATAGGCTTGCAGGTGACACAATAAAAAGGAGCAATTCCAAAACAATATTTTAGACTTACAGATGATCCAATGAAAAGGAACAATTCCTAAACCATCTGATAGGCTTAAAGGTGGCCCAAAGAAAAGGAACAATTTCTAAACCATATTATAGGCTTACAGGTGACTCAATGAAAAGTAACAATTCCTAAAAAATGTGATAGGCTTACAGGTTACCCAATGAAAAGGAACAATTCCTAAACAATGTGATAGGCTAACAGGTGACCCAATAAAAAGGAACAATTCCTAAACAATATGATAGGCTTACAGGTGACCCAATTAAAAAGAACAATTCCTAAACTATGTGATAGGCTTAAAGGTGACCCAATGAAAAGGAACAATTCCTAAACAATGTGATAGGCTTACAGGTGACCCAATAAAAAGGAACAATTCCTAAACAATGTGATAGGCTTACAGGGGACCCAATTAAAAGGAACAATTCCTGTCTTGTCCATGGACAGGTATATGCATCAAAGGAGCTCTCCCTCCAATATGCCTCCTAAATCAAAGGAAAAAAAAGGGAGTAGCAGGAATCTGGACTCTAGCATTGTCTCCCCTCAAGAAAAATGTGTCTCTAACCCTTTTCCCAATAATATGATAGAGTTCGCAGCTGAAGTGGCAAAAATTTTGACACCCCAATTTGATATGATTAAACAGGAGATCAGAAATGAGATATCAAACCTCACTATAGAGGTTAGGCAGTTCTCATCAAGATTAGATGAAATCGAGAATAAGATCTTCGACCTGGAAGACAGATTTAATGTACTAGATCCAATTATGGATACTTATAGCAAAACTATTACTTCACTGCAAGCTAAGATTGAGGATCTTGAGGACCAATTGAGACGTAATAACTTAAAAGTGATTGGTCTGCCTGAATCTCCTGAATTTCAAGATCTAATGAATTTTGTCACTACTACATTACCACAGGCTCTGCAGATTCCAGCTCCTGCTTCTCCCTTCCAGATTGAAAGGGTTCACAGGATAGGCCAACGACGTGAACATAGTGAGGCCCTGAAACCTAGGCCAGTAATTTTTAAATTTGTGAATTTCCAAGATAAATTATTGTATCTCAAGCATTACAGGAAATGTAACCCTTTTCTTTAGGTCCTCATAAGTTACTAATGTTTCAAGATTTCTCCTCTGAAACTCTAACTAAGAGAAGAGATATGTCCTTTTTCTATGGGAGACTCCAGAGGGAAAATTACGTATCCTATACCACCAGGCAGATGTTCTATGATGGTAGAGTTAGAATATTTTTACGTTAGGAGATAACCAGCTAATATATATGGCCCTTTCTCTTGGTTTTTCTTTTTGTTTTGTGTGTTTCAATTTTGCTTAATTCAAATTGTGAAATATGCCGGTTGTATAAATGGTGTTTTGTGGTTTTGTTGTGGGGGGGGGGTCTTGGGGTTTTTTTTTGTTTTGTTTTTTCTCTCTTTCTCCTCTTTCCTCTTCTCCTCTCTCTCTCTTCCCCCCTCTCGCTAGCTGCTTTTTGTATTTCGGTGTATTTCCTTGATTCTCCTTAAGAGTGGGTAATTTTATGGGTTATTCCCTCTTGTATGTTTGGCCCTCAAGATGAATAGAGTCGATGGCTTTTAATTTCAATCTATTATCTTGGAATGTAGGTGGCATTAATTCACCAATTAAAAGAAAATCCATAATAAAACATCTGGGGAAATTTAACCCCGACATAGTCCTTTTTACAGGAACTACATCTTAATCCTATTGAAATACCTAAACTTAAGTCCAAATGGGTGGGTGAGGTTGTGGGGGTTCCATTTACATCGAGGAAGAGGGGGGTTGCAATCTTATTAAATCGGAAATTAGAATACCAAATAACTAACAATGAATCTGACCCCGAAGGTAGATTTTTAATTTTGGAATTGGAAGTTAAAAAGATCAGATATATACTTTGCAATATATATGGACCCAATCAAATTGACCATAAATTCTGGACGGCCCTCTCAGTAAAATTACACAGATTTATAGGGTTAAATTTAATTATTGCGGGAGACCTTAATTTAACAGCAGACCCCTTTTTGGACAGTTCTAACAAAAGGTTGTTAAATAGTAGAGGCAGAAAAGCTCGGACCTTTCAGAAATTGTGCTCCCATTTGGGCCTGGTCGATATATGGCGGGTACAGAACCCGGATGTTCGCACCTATACGTGTGTATCCCATGTCCAGCGATCCTTTTCTCGGCTCAACTATTTCTTAGTATCAGAATCAATGCTTGCCTGGAATTGGGCGACCAGAATCGAGGACATAGTCATCTCTGACCATGCCGTCATAACATTGAATTGTGGTATTGGTAATAAGCGCTTAGGTAAGAATCATATTTATTTTCCCAGATATTTGTGTAATAATATTAAGTTTCAGAACCAGTTACGTCTGAAATGAGCAGAGTATTTTAATAATAATGAAAATTTTATAGATAAAATTGAATTATTCTGGGAGGCCTCTAAGGCTGTTTTACGTGGAGAGAATAAATCCTACACGCTCCATTGGACAAAAAATTGTAGTTTAGTGGCCAGACAGCTAGCCAATCAGGTTAAGAATACATATAGAGCTTATATCATTAAGCACACTAGAGAATGTTGGGAGGCTTATGTCACAGCAAAGACACTTCGAGATACACATATGAAACAGAATAGTGCTAAGGAAGAACTTAGAATGAAAGCAATATACGGGGGCTTTACAGGTAGATCGGCTAAGTTTTTAGCCAGATTAGCCAAATCCTCTCCCAGATATGCAATTGCTTCCATCAAACAAGAGGCTATAAGATATACGAAACACGCTGATATTGAAAAAGTATTCTTTGAATTTTTCCAAGATCTGTATAGACAAGATCTTCCCAAGCTAGATAAGAAAGACGCATTCTGGGAAAAGATCAAGGTGCCAAGACTATCCATAGAGGCCAGAGACGCTATTAATGCGCCCATCACCGAAGAGGAAATAATATGGGCAATTAAGAATGCGAAACCCAACAAAGCGGCCGGACCAGATGCACTCCCCATTGAATATTATAGAATCTTACAAACCCAGGTGAAGCCTAAACTAATCAAGTTATTTAATTTCTACTTTTCAGAGAACACAAGCTGTTCTGCTTCTTTTAAATCCGCGAACATTTCGTTGATCCTAAAAAAGGGTAAAGATCCCGAGCTGCCAAGTTCTTTCAGACCTATTTCTGTCCTAAACACCGATTATGAGCTGCTCGCAGCTATTGTGGCCTCACGATTGAGACCTCATATGGGCGACCTAATCCATTAGAACCAATCTGGTTTTATGCCTGGGCAGAACCCCGTAAGAAATACGAGGAAACTATTAATTTTGATCGAGTCTTTCTGGAATAAGTATATGTATTTTGATCCCTACGAAAGTATGGATAAGGCTATTCTAACGGTCGATGCGGAGAAGGCCTTTGATAGGTTCAGTTGGGACCATCTGTTCTCCGCTTTGGATTAATTTGGATTCTCGGGATACTTTAATAATTATTTACGGTTAATTTATAGTGCCCCCTCATCTGGGGTTGTTATCAATAACACATCCACTCAACGATTCGATCTATTCAGAGGGACTAGACAAGGTTGCCCACTTTCCCCTTTCCTGTTTAATCTTAGTGTAGAACCTTTGGCCATCCGATTAAGGCAAGAACTTGTTGGGATCTCATTGGCGGATGAGAAATTGGTTCTGCTTCTTTATGCGGATGACCTCCTATTATTTCTATCTAACCTTAAGGTTACTTTACCTATTTTATAGGCTACTATTCAAGAGTTTGGGGAAATTTCTGGGTTCAAGATCAATACGTCTAAATCAGAACTAATGTGGCTATATAAAAACCCCTCACTTTATATTAATCACCCTTTCCTAGAGGTCTCCCAGATTACATATCTTGGCCTGCGATTATCCAGAAACCCGGAAGAATGGTATAGGTTATATTATAGGGCGGGGCTGGACTTTTGTAAGAAAAAACTGGAGGAATGGGCTATGCTACCTATATCTTTATCTGCCCGTGTGACTTTGATTAAATCAGTCATTTTTCCAAAACTCCTCTATATCTTTCAAAACATCCCTTGGTTTTTACATAAAAAAGATATCACTATATATAATAAGGCATGTTCTAAATTTTTATGGAATGGAAAGAGACCGCGGATTGCTTCCCATAGGCTTATTAATTCTAAGGTATCAGCTGGCCTTGCACTCCCTAATATACAGACATAAAACCTGGTTATTATAGCTAGATTTGCATTACACTGGCTAACTGGGAAGGATCAAATTTCTTTGTTTATCTGGGAATCCCAGATTGTGGCTCCCTTTCAGTTGAAAGCTCTTTTGCACTGTCCACTTACCTCAATTCCATCCAATTCCATCCAATATATTTTACCTGTCCACCTTTAAGAATGTCATTGTGGCTTGGCAAAGATTATGTACGGAATTAGATAGTTCTCCTTATGTCTCACAATATTTACCCATAGTCGGTAACCCTGAGTTCAGTCCAGGCCTTTCTAACCAGATATTTAAAGATTGGGAGTCAAAAGGTCTTAAAACCATGTGCCAAATACGGGATACAGGAGGCCATCCATTATTATTTCAAGAAATTGCAACCCAATTTGACTTAGGTGCACGTGAGTTCTATGCCTACCTTCAAGTTAGGCATTTTCTTCAAGAATTGCTCACAAAATATGGGAATAATTGGACTATGGGCGAATTACATGCTAGGATTTCTATTTACGCGGCAGGAATACATGCAATCTCTCCATTACTTTTAAATCAGAAAGCGTCAAACCTACAAGTGAGTGAAATGGTTGCAAAGTGGGTCATCTAATTTCCAGACATAAATGAGCAGACCATTATTGGGAGCTTTAAAATAATTCAACAGAGCTGGGTCCCGACAACATGGAGGGAGTCACAGATAAAAGTTGGTTTACAGAGATATCTTACACCTGCTGTTCTTTCAAAATGGTATAAGATGAAGGTTCTCTGCTCTAGATGTTCATCCATAGGAGCAGATCTATTCCATTGTTTATGGAGTTGCCCTAAAATATGCCAATATTGGGGAAAAATTACATTCTGGATGACGGTAGTTTTGGAATTGGATCATAAGTTGTCCCCAATGGAAATTTTCTTTCTGGTAAAATTCCAGGGAATAAGTTAAGAACTATATATAGTCTGATAAATACTATAATATTAACAGCACGTAATCTTATTTTTAAATCATGGAAAGCATCCTCTGCACCTACAATGGCACAATTTAAAATGGCTTTGATTAATCAATTTACAACAGAACAGTTTAATATACCATACCCACAAGATAAATATTTGGTTGTATTTTTAAAAAAATGGGAGGTGTTTGTAAGATCCCTGCCCTTAGTACACCAAAAAAAATTAATTAAACCATTCAGAAATTCTGAGTTTGTTCAGATGAATATTTTGGCGGGCCACTTTCCTGGAGAATAGGCAGTGGGTATTGAGTGAGCTGCCCGGGAGAGACGGGGGGAGTGGGGGAGGGGGGGGAGGGAGGAGAAGGAATTTTTTGTTTGTTTGTTTGTTTTTCTGGGGGGGAGAATAAAGGTAAAAAATAAGCAAAGGAGAAGAATGGTTAGTAATTTGATACACGTGTAGTTGGTTACCTATGTACTTGTAGCTGGCCATATATATGTCCGTTCTACATCATTTTTATGACTCGTATTAATGTATTGGGTCTATTGACCATTACTCTGACATTTATTGTTATCACTTAAATATGTATGTATTTTCTCTATTAATTGCGACACACAGTTTTTATAATTGGCAACTGACGTTGTTGTAATTTCTTCAGTCTTTGTTATAAATAAAAGAAAAAGGAACAATTCCTAAACTATGTGATAGGCTTAAAGGTGACCCAATGAAAATCAATAATTCCTAAACAATGTGATAGGTTTCCAGGTGACTCAATAAAGTGATTGGTTCCTAAACAATGTGATAGGTTTACAGGTGACCCAATGAAAGGGAAAAATTCCTAAACCATGTGATAGGCTTACAGGGGACCAATTGAAAGGGAACAATTCCTAAACAATGTGATAGCTTTACAGGTGACCCAATGAAGTGACCAATTCCTAAACAATGTGATAGGTTTAAAGGTGACCCAATGAAAAGGAACAATTCCTAAACAATGTCATAGACTTACAGGTGACCCAATGAAGTGACCGATTCCTAAACCATGTGATAGACTTACAGGTGACCCAAAGAAAAAGGAAAAATTCCTAAACAATGTAATAGACTTACAGGTGACCCAATCAAATGAAATAATTTCTAAACAATGTGACAGGCTTACAGGTGACCCAATCAAAAGAAATAATTCCTAAACAATGTGATAGGTTTACAGGTGACCCAATGAAGTGACCAATACCTAAACAATGTGATAGGTTTACAAGTGAACAATGAAAGGGGACAATTCTTACCATGTGATAGGCTTACAGGGGACCCAATGAAGTTACCAATTTCAAACAATGTAATAGGTTTACAGGTGACCTAATGAAGTGTCTGATTCCTAAACAATGTGGTAGGTATAAAGATGACCCAATGAAAAGGAACAATTAAAAAAAACAAAGTGATAGGCTTACAGGTTACCCAATGGAGTGACCGATTCCTAAACCATGTGATAGGCTTACAGGTGACCCAATGAAAGGGAACAATTCCTAAACAATGTGATAGGCTTACAGGTGACCCAATGAAGTGACCGATTCCTAAACAATGTGGTAGGTATAAAGATGACCCAATGAAAAGGAACAATTAAAAAAAACAAAGTGATAGGCTTACAGGTTACCCAATGAAGTGACCCATTCCTAAACAATGTGGTAGGTATAAAGGTGACCCAATGAAAAGGAACAATTTGTAAACAATGTGATAGGCTTACAGGTGACCCAATGAAGTGACCGATTCCTAAACAATGTGGTAGGTATAAAGATGACCCAATGAAAAGGAACAATTAAAAAAAACAAAGTGATAGGCTTACAGGTTACCCAATGAAGTGACCGATTCCGAAACCATATGATAGGCTTACAGGTGACCCAATGAAAGGGAACAATTCCTAAACAATGTGATAGGCTTACAGGTGACCCAGTAAAAATGAACAATTTCTAAACAATGTGATAGGCTTACAGGTGACCCAATGAAGTGACCAATTCCTAAATAATGCAATAGATTTACAGGTGACCCAATGAAAAGTAACAATTCCAAAATAATCAGATAGGCTTACAGGTGACCCAATGAAAGGGAACAATTCCTAAACAATGTGATAGGCTTACAGGTGACCCAATGAAAAGGAACAATTCCTAAACAATGTGATAGGCTTACAGGTGACCCAATGAAGTGACCAATTCCTAAACCATGTGAAAGGTTTACAGGTGACCCATTGAAAAGGTACAATACCTAAACCATGTGATAGGCTTACAGGTAACCCAATGAAAAGGAATAATTCCTAAACAATGTGATAGGTTTAAAGGTGAAGCAATGAAAAGGAACAATGCCTACACAATGTGATAGGCCTACAGGTGACCCAGTGACAGGGAACAATTCCTAAACAATGTGATAGGCCTACAGGTGACCCAATGAAAATGAACAATTCCTAAACAATGTCATAGGCTTACCGGTGACCCAATCAAATGGAACAAATTCTAAACAATCTGACATGCTTATGGGTGACCCAATCAAAAGGAACAATTTCTAAATAATGTGACAGGCTTACAGGTGACCCAATCAAAAGGAACAATTTCTAAACAATGTGATAGGCTTACAGGTGACCCAATGAAGTGACCAATTCTTAAATAATGCGATAGAATTATAGGTGACCCAATGAAAAGTAACAATTCCAAAACAATGTGATAGGCTTACAGGTGACCCAAATAAAGTGACAGATTCCTAAACCATGTGATAGGCTTTCAGGTGACTCAATGAAAGGGAACAATTCCTAAACAATGTGATAGGCTTACAGGTGACCCAATGAAAAGGAACAATTCCTAAACATTCTGATAGGCTTACAGGTGACCCAATGAAGTGACAGATACCTAAAACATGTTATAGGCTTACAGGTGTCCTAATGATAAGGAACAATTCCTAAACATTGTTATAGGCTCACAGGTGGCCAAATGAAGTGACCAATTCCTAAACCATGTGAAAGGTTTACAGGTGACCAAATGAAGTGACAGATACCTAAACCATTTTATAGGCTTACAAGTGTCCTAATGATGAGAAACAATTCCTAAACATTGTGATAGGCTTACAGGTGACCAAATGAAGCGACCAATTCATAAACCATGTGAAAGGCGACCCAATGAAAATGAATAATTTCTAAACAATATAATTGGTTTACAGGTGACCCATTGAAAAGGTACAATACCTAAACAATGTGATAGGCTTACAGGTGACCCAATGAAGTGACCGATTCCTAAACCATGTGAAAAATTTACAGGTGACCCAATGAAAATGAATAATTCCTATGCAATATTATAGGTTTACAGGTGACCCATTGAAAACTTACAAAACCTAAACCATGTGATAGGCTTACAGCTGACCCAATGAAAAGGAATAATTCCTAAAAAAAATTAATAGGATTACAGGTGACCCAATGAAAAGGAACAATTCCAAAACAATGAGATAGGCTTACAGGTGACCCAATGAAGTGACCGATTCCTAAACCATGTGAAAAGTTTACAGGTGACCCAATGCAAATGAATAATTCCTAAACAATATGATAGGTTTACAGGTGACCCATTGAAAAGGAACAATTCCTAAATATTCTGATAGGCTTACAGGTGATTAAATGAAGTGACAGATACCTAAAACATGTGATAGGCTTACAGGTGTCCAATTGATAAGGAAGAATTCCTAAGCATTGTGATAGGTTTACAGGTGACCCAATGAAAAGGAATAATTCCTAAACAATATGGTAGGTTTAAAGGTGACCCAATGAAAAGCTACAATTCCAAAACAATGTGATAGGCTTACAGGTGACCCAAATGAAGTGACTGGATCCTAAACCATGTGATAGGCTTTCAGGTGACTCAATGAAAGGGAACAATATCTAAACAATGTGATAGGCTTACAGGTGACCCAATGAAGTGACCAATTCCTAAACCATGTAAAAAGTTTACAGTTGACCCAATGAAAATTAATAATCCCTAAACAATGTGATAGGTTTAAAGTTGACCCAATAAAAAGGTACAATACCTAAACCATGTGATAGGCTTACAGGTGACCCAATGATAAGTTACAACACCTAAACCATGAGATAGGCTTACAGGTGACCAAATAAAAAGGAATAATTCCTAAACAATGTGATAGGTTTACAGGTGACCCAATTAAAAGGAACTATGCCTAAACAATGTGAAAGGCCTACAGGTGATCCAGTGAAAGGAAACAATTACTAAACAATGTAATAGACAAACAGGTGACCCAGTGATAGGGAACAATTCCTAAACAATGTGATAGGTTCACAGGTGACCAAATGAAGCGACCAATTCATAAACCATGTGAAAGGCGACCCAATGAAAATGAATAATTTCTAAACAATATAATAGGTTTACAGGTGACCCATTGAAAAGGTACAATACCTAAACAATGTGATAGGCTTACAGGTGACCCAATGAAGTGACCGATTCCTAAACCATGTGAAAAATTTACAGGTGACCCAATGAAAATGATTAATTCCTATGCAATATTATAGGTTTACAGGTGACCCATTGAAAACTTACAAAACCTAAACCATGTGATAGGCTTACAGCTGACCCAATGAAAAGGAATAATTCCTAAAAAAATTAATAGGTTTACAGGTGACCCAATGAAAAGGAACAATTCCAAAACAATGAGATAGGCTTACAGGTGACCCAATGAAGTGACCGATTCCTAAACCATGTGACAAGTTTACAGGTGACCCAATGCAAATGAATAATTCCTAAACAATATGATAGGTTTACAGGTGACCCATTGAAAAGGTACAAAACCTAAACCATGTGATAGGCTTACAGGTGACCCAATGAAAAGGAATAATTAATTAATAAACAATGTGATAGGCTTACAGGTGACCCAATTAAAAGGAACAATTTCTAAACAATGTGACAGGCTTACAGGTGACTTAATCAAAAGGAACAATTTCTAAACAATGTGATAGGCTTACAGGTGACCCAAATGAAGTGACTGATTCCTAAACCATGTGATAGGCTTTCAGGTGACTCAATGAAAGGGAACAATTACTAAACAATGTGATAGACTCACAGGTGACCCAATGAAAAGGAACAATTCCTAAATATTCTAATAGGCTTACAGGTGATTAAATGAAGTGACAGATACCTAAAACATGTGATAGGCTTACAGGTGTCCAAATGATAAGGAATAATTCCTAAGCATTGTGATAGGTTTACAGGTGACCCAATGAAAATGAATAATTCCTAAACAACGTGGTAGGTTTAAAGGTGACCCAATGAAAAGGAACAATTCCAAAACAATGTGATAGGCTTACAGGTGACCCAAATTAAGTGACTGGATCCTAAACCATGTGATAGGCTTTCAGGTGACTCAATGAAAGGGAACAATATCTAAACAATGTGATAGGCTTACAGGTGACCCAATGAAGTGACCAATTCCTAAACCATGTGAATAGTTTACAGTTGACCCAATGAAAATTAATAATCCCTAAACAATGTGATAGGTTTAAAGTTGACCCAATAAAAAGGTACAATACCTAAACCATGTGATAGGCTTACAGGTGACCCAATGATAAGTTACAACACCTAAACCATGAGATAGGCTTACAGGTGACCAAATGAAAAGGAATAATTCCTAAACAATGTGATAGGTTTACAGGTGACCCAATTAAAAGGAACTATGCCTAAACAATGTGAAAGGCCTACAGGTGATCCAGTGAAAGGAAACAATTACTAAACAATGTAATAGACAAACAGGTGACCCAGTGATAGGGAACAATTCCTAAACAATGTGATAGGTTCACAGGTGACCCAATTCAAAGGAACAATGCCTAAACAATGTGAAAGGCCTACAGGTGACCCAGTGAAAGTAAACAATTACTAAACAATGTAATAGACATAAAGGTGACCCAATGAAAATGAACAATTCCTAAACAATGTTATAGGCTTACCGTTGACCCAATCAAATGGAACAATTTCTAAACAATGTGACAAGCTTACAGGTGACCCAATTTAAAAGGAACAATCTCTAAACAATGTGACAGGCTTACAGGTGACCCAATCAAAAGGAACACTTTCTAAACAATGTGATAGGCTTACAGGTGAAACAAATGAAGTGACCGATTCCTAAACCATGTGATAGGCTTTCAGGTGACTCAATGAAAGGGAACAATTTCTAAACAATGTGATAGGTTCACATGTGACCCAATGAAAAGGAACAATTCCTAAACATTCTGATAGGCTTACAGGTGACCCAATGAAGTGACAGATACCTAAACCATGTGATAGGCTTACAGGTGTCCTAATGATAAGGAACAATTCCTAAACATTGTGATAGGCTTACAGGTGACCCAATGAAAAGGAATAATTCTTAAACAATATGATAGGTTTACAAGTGACTCAATGAAAATGACCAATTCCTAAACAATGTGGTAGGTTTACAGGTGACCCAATGAAAAGGAACAATTCTAAAACAATGTGATAGACTCACAGGTGACCCAATGAAAAGGAACAATTCCTAAATATTCTGATAGGCTTACAGGTGACCAAATGAAGTGACAGATACCTAAAACATGTGATATGCTTACAAGTGTCCTAATGATAAGGAAGAATTCCTAAACATTGTGATAGGCTTACAGGAGACCCAATGAAAAAGAATAATTCCTAAACAATGTGATAGGTTTACAAGTGACTCAATGAAAAGGAACAATTCCTAAACAATGTGGTAGGCTTACAGGTGACCCAAATGAAGTGACTGGATCCTAAACCATGTGATAGGCTTTCAGGTGACTCAATGAGAGGGAACAATTCCTAAACAAAGTGATAGGCTTACAGGTGACCCAATGAAGTGACCAATTCCTAAACCATGTGAAAAGTTTACAGTTGACCCAATGAAAATTAATAATTCATAAACAATGTGATAGGTTTACAGTTGACCCAATAAAAAGGTACAATACCTAAACCATGTGATAGGTTTACAGGTGACCCAATGATAAGGTACAACACCTAAACCATGAGATAGGCTTACAGGTGACCAAATGAAAAGGAATAATTCCTAAACAATGTGATAGGTTTACAGGTGACCCAATTAAAAGGAACAATGCCTAAACAATGTGAAAGGCCTACAGGTGACCCAGTGAAAGGAAACAATTACTAAACAATATAATAGACATACAGGTGACCCAGTGATAGGGAACAATTCCTAAACAATGTGATAGGTTCACAGGTGACCCAATTCAAAGGAACAATGCCTAAACAATGTGAAAGGCCTACAGGTGACCCAGTGAAAGTAAACAATTACTAAACAATGTAATAGACATAAAGGTGACCCAATGAAAATGAACAATTCCTAAACAATGTTATAGGCTTACCGTTGACCCAATCAAATGGAACAATTTCTAAACAATGTGACAAGCTTACAGGTGACCCAATTTAAAAGGAACAATCTCTAAACAATGTGACAGGCTTACAGGTGACCCAATCAAAAGGAACACTTTCTAAACAATGTGATAGGCTTACAGGTGAAACAAATGAAGTGACCGATTCCTAAACCATGTGATAGGCTTTCAGGTGACTCAATGAAAGGGAACAATTTCTAAACAATGTGATAGGTTCACATGTGACCCAATGAAAAGGAACAATTCCTAAACATTCTGATAGGCTTACAGGTGACCCAATGAAGTGACAGATACCTAAACCATGTGATAGGCTTACAGGTGTCCTAATGATAAGGAACAATTCCTAAACATTGTGATAGGCTTACAGGTGACCCAATGAAAAGGAATAATTCTTAAACAATATGATAGGTTTACAAGTGACTCAATGAAAATGACCAATTCCTAAACAATGTGGTAGGTTTACAGGTGACCCAATGAAAAGGAACAATTCTAAAACAATGTGATAGACTCACAGGTGACCCAATGAAAAGGAACAATTCCTAAATATTCTGATAGGCTTACAGGTGACCAAATGAAGTGACAGATACCTAAAACATGTGATATGCTTACAAGTGTCCTAATGATAAGGAAGAATTCCTAAACATTGTGATAGGCTTACAGGAGACCCAATGAAAAAGAATAATTCCTAAACAATGTGATAGGTTTACAAGTGACTCAATGAAAAGGAACAATTCCTAAACAATGTGGTAGGCTTACAGGTGACCCAAATGAAGTGACTGGATCCTAAACCATGTGATAGGCTTTCAGGTGACTCAATGAGAGGGAACAATTCCTAAACAAAGTGATAGGCTTACAGGTGACCCAATGAAGTGACCAATTCCTAAACCATGTGAAAAGTTTACAGTTGACCCAATGAAAATTAATAATTCATAAACAATGTGATAGGTTTACAGTTGACCCAATAAAAAGGTACAATACCTAAACCATGTGATAGGTTTACAGGTGACCCAATGATAAGGTACAACACCTAAACCATGAGATAGGCTTACAGGTGACCAAATGAAAAGGAATAATTCCTAAACAATGTGATAGGTTTACAGGTGACCCAATTAAAAGGAACAATGCCTAAACAATGTGAAAGGCCTACAGGTGACCCAGTGAAAGGAAACAATTACTAAACAATATAATAGACATACAGAAGACCCAGTGACAGGGAACAATTCCTAAACAATGTAATAGGCTTACAGGTGACCCAATGAAAATGAACAATTCCTAAACAATGTTATAGGCTTACCGTTGAGCCAATCAAATGGAACAATTTCTAAACAATGTGACAGGCTTACAGGTGACCCAATCAAAAGGAACAATTTCTAAACAATGTTATAGGCTTACAGATGACCCAAATGAAGTGACTGATTCCTAAACCATGTGATAGACTTTCAGGTGACTCAATGAAAGTGAACAATTTCTAAACAATGTGATAGGCTCACAGGTGACCCAATGAAAAGGAACAATTCCTAAACATTCTGATAGGCTTACAGGTGACCCAATGAAGTGACAGATACCTAAACCATGTGATAGGCTTACAGGTGTCCTAATGATAAGGAACAATTCCTAAACATTGTGATAGGCTTACAGGTGACCCAATGAAAAGGAATAATTCCTAAGCAATGTGATAGGTTTACAGGTGACCCAATGAAAAGAAACGATTCCAAAACAATGTGATAGGCTTACAGGTGACCCAAATGAAGTGAGTGATTCCTAAACCTTGTGATAGGCTTTCAGGTGACTCAATGAAAGGGAACAATTCCTTAACAATGTGATAGGCTTACAGGTGACCCAATGAAGTGACCAATTCCTAAACCATGTGAAAAGTTTACAGTTGACCCAATGAAAATGAATACTAATTAATCATGTGATAGGCTTACAGGTGACCCAATGATAAGGTACAACACCTAAACCATGAGATAGGCTTACTGGTGACCCAATGAAAAGGAGCAATTCCTAAACCATGTGATAGGCCTATAGGTGACCCAGTGAAAGGGAACAATTACTAAACAATGTGATAGGCCTACAGGTGACGCAGTGACAGAGAACAATTCCTAAACAATGTTATAGGATTGCAGGTGTCCCAATCAAATGAAACCATTTCTAAACAATGTGACAGGCTTACAGGTGACCCAATCAAAATAAATAATTCCTAAACAATGTGATAGGTTTACAGGGTACCCAATGAAGTGACTGATTCCTAAACAATGTGATAGGTTTACAGGTGAACAATGAAAGGGAACAATTCCTACCATGTGATAGGCTTACAAGGGACCCAATGAAGTTACCAATTCCAAGAAATCTAATAGGTTTACAGGTGACCCAATGAAGTGACCTATTCCTAAACAATGTGAAAGGTTTTAAGGTGACCCAATGAAAAGGAACAATTTGTAAACAATGTGATAGGCTTACAGGTGACCCAATGAAGTGACCGATTCCTAAACAAAGTGGTAGGTTTAAAGGTGACCCAATGAAAAGGAACAATTCCAAAACAATGTGATAGGCTTACAGGTGACCCAATAAAGTGACCAATTCCTAAACCATGTGATAGGCTTACAGGTGACCCAATGAAAGGGAACAATTCCTAAACAATGTGATAGGCTTACAGGTGACCCAATGAAAGGGAACAATTCCTAAACAATTTGATAGGCTTACAGGTGACCCAATGAAGTGACAGATACCTAAACCATGTGATAGGCTTACAGGTGTTCTAATGATAAGGAACAATTCCTAAACATTGTGATAGGTTTACAGGTGACCCAATGAAGTGACAAATACCTAAACCATGTGATAGGCTTACAGGTGTCCCAATGAAAAGGAATAATTCCTAAACAATGTGATAGGTTTACAGGTGACCCAATGAAAAGGAACAATTCCTAAACAATGTGATAGGTTTACAGGTGAAACATTGAAAAGGAACAATGCCTAAACAGTGTGAAAGGCCTACAGGTGACCCAGTGCCAGGGAACAATTCCTAAACAATGTGATAGGCTTACAGGTTACCCAATGAAGTTACTGATTCCTATATAATGTGATAGGCTTACAGGTGACCCAATGAAAATGAACAATTCCTAAACAATGTTATAGGCTTAGTGGTAACTCAATCAAATGGAACAAATTGAAAACAATGTGACAGTCTTACAGGTGACCCAAGCACAAGGAACAATTTCTAAACAATGTGACAGGCTTACAGTTGACCCAATCAAAAGGAACAATTTCTAAACAATTTGATAGGCTTAAAGGTGACCCAATGAAGTGATTGATTCCTAATTAATGCGATAGGTTTACAAGTGACCCAATGAAAAGGAACAATTCCAAAACAATGTGATAGGCTTACAGGTGACCCAAATGAAGTGACTGATTCCTAAACCATGTGATAGGCTTTCAGGTGACTCAATGAAAGGGAACAATCCCTAAACAGTTGTATAGGCTCACAGGTGACCCAATGAAAGGAACAATTACTAAACATTCTGATAGGCTTACAGGTGACAAAAATGAAGTGACAGATACCTAAACCATGTTATAGGCCTACAGGTGTCCTAATGATAAGGAACAATTCCTAAACATTGTGATAGGCTTACAGGTGACCAAATGAAGTGACCAATTCCTAAACCATGTGAGTGGCTTACAGGTGACCCAATAAAAAGGAACAATTCCTAAACAATGTGGTAGGTTTAAAGGTGACTTAATGAAAAGGAACCATTCCTAAACAATGTTATAGGCTTACCGTTGACCCAATAAATTGAACAATTTCTAAACAATGTGACAGGCTTACAGGTGACCCAATGAAAATGAATAATTCCTATACAATATGATAGGTTTACAGGTGACCCAATGAAAAGGATCAATTCCTAAACAATGTGAAAGGCCTACAGGTGACCGAGTGAAAGAAAACAATTACTAAACAATGTAATAGGCCTACAGGTGACCCATTGACAGGGAACAATTCCTAAACAATGTGATAGGCTTGCAGGTGACCCAATGAAAATAAACAATTCCTAAACAATGTTATAGGCTTACCGTTGACCCAATAAATGGAACAAGTTCTAAACAATGTGACAGGCTTACAGGTGACCCAATTAAAAGGAACAATTTCTAAACAATGTGACAGGCTTACAGGTGACCCAATCAAAAGGAACAATTTCTAAACAATTTGATAGGCTTTCAGGTGACTCAATGAAAGGGAGCAATTATTAAACAATCTGATTAGCTCACAGGTGACCCAATGAAAAGGAACAATTCCTAAACATTCTGATAGGCTTACAGGTGACCCAATAAAGTGACAGATACCTAAACCATGTGATAGGCTTACAGGTGTCCTAATGATAAGGAACAATTACTAAACATTGTGATAGGCTTACAGGTGACCCAATGAAAAGGAATAATTCCTAAACAATGTGATAGGTTTACAAGTGACTCAATGAAAAGGAACAATTCCTAAACAATGTGATAGGCTTACAGTTGACTCAATGAAGTGACCAATTCCTAAACCATGTGAAAGGTTTACAGGCAACCCAGTGAAAAGTAACAATTCCAAAACAATGTGATAGGCTTACAGATGACCCAATGAAGTGACCGATTCCTAAACCATGTGAAAGTTTTACAGGTGACCCAATGAAAAGGAACAAATCCTAAACAATGTGATAGGTTTACAGGTGAAACAATGAAAAGGAACAATGCCTAAACAATGTGAAAGGCCTACAGGTGACCCAGTGAAAGGAAACAATTACTAAACAATGTGATAGGCTTACAGATGACCCAATCAAAAGGAACAATTCCTAAACAATATGATAGGTTTACAGGTGACGAATTAAAAAGGTACAATACCTAAACCATGTGACAGGCTTACAGGTGACCCAATGAAGTGACCGATTCCTAAATAATGCGATAGGTTTAAAGGTGACCCAATGAAAAGGAACAATTCCAAAACTATGTGATAGGCTTACAGGTGACCCAAATGAAGTGACCGATTCTTAAACCATGTGATAGACTTTCAGGTGACCCAATGAAAGGGAAAAATTACTAAACAATGTGATAGACTCACAGGTGACCCAATGAAAAGGAACAATTCCTAAACAATGTGATAGGGTTACAGCTGACCCAATGAAGTGACGGATACCTAAACCATGTGATAGGCTTACAGGTGACCCAATAAAGTGACCAGTTCCTAAATCATGTGAAAGGTTTACAGGTGACTAAATGAAAAGGAATAATTCCTAAACAATGTGATAGGTTTACAGGTGACCCAATAAAAAGGTACAATTCCTAAACAATGTGATAGGTTTAGAGGTGACCCAATGAAAAGGAACAATTCCTAAACAATGTGATAGGCTTACAGGTGAAACAATGAAAAGGTACAATGCCTAAACAATGTGAAAGGCCTACAGGTGACCCAGTGAAAGGAAACAATTACTAAGCAATGTGATAAGCCTACAGGTGACCCAATGAAAATGAACAATTCCTAAACAATGTTATAGGCTTACCGTTGACCCAATAAATTGAACAATTTCTAAACAATGTGACAGGCTTACAGGTGACCCAATTAAAAGGAACAATTTCTAAACAATGTGACAGGCTTACAGGTGACCCAATCAAAAGGAACAATTTCTAAACAATTTGATAGGCTTTCAGGTGACTCAATGAAAGGGAGCAATTATTAAACAATGTGATTAGCTCACAGGTGACCCAATGAAAAGGAACAATTCCTAAACATTCTGATAGGCTTACAGGTGACCCAATGAAGTGACAGATACCTAAACCATGTGATAGGCTTACAGGTGTCCTAATGATAAGGAACAAATACTAAACATTGTGATAGGCTTACAGGTGACCCAATGAAAAGGAATAATTCCTAAACAATGTGATAGGTTTACAAGTGACTCAATGAAAAGGAACAATTCCTAAACAATGTGATAGGCTTACAGTTGACTCAATGAAGTGACCAATTCCTAAACCATGTGAAAGGTTTACAGGCGACCCAGTGAAAAGTAACAATTCCAAAACAATGTGATAGGCTTACAGGTGACCCAATGAAGTGACCGATTCCTAAACCATGTGAAAGTTTTACAGGTGACCCAATGAAAAGGAACAATTCCTAAACAATGTGATAGGTTTACAGGTGAAACAATGAAAAGGAACAATGCCTATAAACAATGTGAAAGGCCTACAGGTGACCCAGTGAAAGGAAACAATTACTAAACAATATAATAGACATACAGAAGACCCAGTGACAGGGAACAATTCCTAAACAATGTAATAGGCTTACAGGTGACCCAATGAAAATGAACAATTCCTAAACAATGTTATAGGCTTACCGTTGACCCAATCAAATGGAACAATTTCTAAACAATATGACAGGCTTACAGGTGACCCAATCAAAAGGAACAATTTCTAAACAATGTTATAGGCTTACAGATGACCCAAATAAAGTGACTGATTCCTAAACCATGTGATAGGCTTTCAGGTGACTCAATGAAAGTGAACAATTTCTAAACAATGTGATAGGCTCACAGGTGACCCAATGAAAAGGAACAATTCCTAAACATTCTGATAGGCTTACAGGTGACCCAATGAAGTGACAGATACCTAAACCATGTGATAGGCTTACAGGTGTCCTAATGATAAGGAACAATTCCTAAACATTGTGATAGGCTTACAGGTGACCCAATGAAAAGGAATAATTCCTAAACAATGTGATAGGTTTACAGGTGACTCAATGAAAAGAAACGATTCCAAAACAATGCGATAGGCTTACAGGTGACCCAAATGAAGTGAGTGATTCCTAAACCATGTGATAGGCTTTCACGTGACTCAATGAAAGGGAACAATTCCTTAACAATGTGATAGGCTTACAGGTGACCCAATGAAGTGACCAATTCCTAAACCATGTGAAAAGTTTACAGTTGACCCAATGAAAATGAATACTAATTAATCATGTGATAGGCTTACAGGTGACCCAATGATAAGGTACAACACCTAAACCATGAGATAGGCTTACTGGTGACCCAATGAAAAGGAGCAATTCCTAAACCATGTGATAGGCCTATAGGTGACCCAGTGAAAGGGAACAATTACTAAACAATGTGATAGGCCTACAGGTGACACAGTGACAGAGAACAATTCCTAAACAATGTTATAGGATTGCAGGTGTCCCAATCAAATGAAACCATTTCTAAACAATGTGACAGGCTTACAGGTGACCCAATCAAAATAAATAATTCCTAAACAATGTGATAGGTTTACAGGGTACCCAATGAAGTGACTGATTCCTAAACAATGTGATAGGTTTACAGGTGAACAATGAAAGGGAACAATTCCTACCATGTGATAGGCTTACAGGGGACCCAATGAAGTTACCAATTCCAAAAAATCTAATAGGTTTACAGGTGACCCAATGAAGTGACCTATTCCTAAACAATGTGAAAGGTTTTAAGGTGACCCAATGAAAAGGAACAATTTGTAAACAATGTGATAGGCTTACAGGTGACCCAATGAAGTGACCGATTCCTAAACAAAGTGGTAGGTTTAAAGGTGACCCAATGAAAAGGAACAATCCCAAAACAATGTGATAGGCTTACAGGTGACCCAATAAAGTGACCAATTCCTAAACCATGTGATAGGCTTACAGGTGACCCAATGAAAGGGAACAATTCCTAAACAATGTGATAGGCTTACAGGTTACCCAATGAAAGGGAACAATTCCTAAACAATTTGATAGGCTTACAGGTGACCCAATGAAGTGACAGATACCTAAACCATGTGATAGGCTTACAGGTGTCCTAATGATAAGGAACAATTTCTAAACATTGTGATAGGTTTACAGGTGACCCAATGAAGTGACAAATACCTAAACCATGTGATAGGCTTACAGGTGTCCCAATGAAAAGGAATAATTCCTAAACAATGTGATAGGTTTACAGGTGACCCAATGAAAAGGAACAATTCCTAAACAATGTGATAGGTTTACAGGTGAAACATTGAAAAGGAACAATGCCTAAACAGTGTGAAAGGCTTACAGGTGACCCAGTGCCAGGGAACAATTCCTAAACAATGTGATAGGCTTACAGGTGACCCAATGAAAATGAACAATTCCTAAACAATGTTATAGGCTTAGTGGTAACTCAATCAAATGGAACAAATTGAAAACAATGTGACAGTCTTACAGGTGACCCAAGCGCAAGGAACAATTTCTAAACAATGTGACAGGCTTACAGTTGACCCAATCAAAAGGAACAATTTCTAAACAATTTGATAGGCTTACAGGTGACCCAATGAAGTGATTGATTCCTAATTAATGCAATAGGTTTACAAGTGACCCAATGAAAAGGATCAATTCCAAAACAATGTGATAGGCTTACAGGTGACCCAAATGAAGTGACTGATTCCTAAACCATGTGATAGGCTTTCAGGTGACTCAATGAAAGGGAACAATCCCTAAACAGTTGTATAGGCTCACAGGTGACCCAATGAAAGGAACAATTACTAAACATTCTGATAGGCTTACAGGTGACAAAAATGAAGTGACAGATACCTAAACCATGTTATAGGCCTACAGGTGTCCTAATGATAAGGAACAATTCCTAAACATTGTGATAGGCTTACAGGTGACCAAATGAAGTGACCAATTCCTAAACCATGTGAGTGGCTTACAGGTGACCCAATAAAAAGGAACAATTCCTAAACAATGTGGTAGGTTTAAAGTTGACTTAATGAAAAGGAACCATTCCAAAACAATGTGATAGGCTTAGAGTTGACCCAATGAAGTGACCGATACCTAAACCATGTGAAAAGTTTATAGGTGACCCAATGAAAATGAATAATTCCTATACAATATGATAGGTTTACAGGTGACCCATTGAAAAGGTACAATTCCTAAACAATGTGATAGGTTTACAGGTGACCCAATGAAAAGGATCAATTCCTAAACAATGTGATAGGTTCAAAGGTGAAACAATGAAAAGGAACAATGCCTAAACAATGTGAAAGGCCTACAGGTGACCCAGTGAAAGAAAACAATTACTAAACAATGTAATAGGCCTACAGGTGACCCATTGACAGGGAACAATTCCTAAACAATGTGATAGGCTTGCAGGTGACCCAATGAAAATGAACAATTCCTAAACAATGTTATAGGCTTACCGTTGACCCAATAAATGGAACAATTTCTAAACAATGTGACAGGCTTACAGGTGACCCAATTAAAAGGAACAATTTCTAAACAATGTGACAGGCTTACAGGTGACCCAATCAAAAGGAACAATTTCTAAACAATTTGATAGGCTTTCAGGTGACTCAATGAAAGGGAGCAATTATTAAACAATGTGATTAGCTCACAGGTGACCCAATGAAAAGGAACAATTCCTAAACATTCTGATAGGCTTACAGGTGACCCAATGAAGAGACAGATACCTAAACCATGTGATAGGCTTACAGGTGTCCTAATGATAAGGAACAATTACTAAACATTGTGATAGGCTTACAGGTGACCCAATGAAAAGGAATAATTCCTAAACAATGTGATAGGTTTACAAGTGACTCAATGAAAAGGAACAATTCCTAAACAATGTGATAGGCTTACAGTTGACTCAATGAAGTGACCAATTCCTAAACCATGTGAAAGGTTTACAGGCGACCCAGTGAAAAGTAACAATTCCAAAACAATGTGATAGGCTTACAGATGACCCAATGAAGTGACCGATTCCTAAACCATGTGAAAGTTTTACAGGTGACCCAATGAAAAGGAACAATTCCTAAACAATGTGATAGGTTTACAGGTGAAACAATGAAAAGGAACAATGCCTAAACAATGTGAAAGGCCTACAGGTGACCCAGTGAAAGGAAACAATTACTAAACAATGTGATAGGCTTACAGATGACCCAATCAAAAGGAACAATTCCTAAACAATATGATAGGTTTACAGGTGACGAATTAAAAAGGTACAATACCTAAACCATGTGATAGGCTTACAGGTGACCCAATGAAGTGACCGATTCCTAAATAATGCGATAGGTTTACAGGTGACCCAATGAAAAGGAACAATTCCAAAACTATGTGATAGGCTTACAGGTGACCCAAATGAAGTGACCGATTCTTAAACCATGTGATAGACTTTCAGGTGACCCAATGAAAGGGAAAAATTACTAAACAATGTGATAGACTCACAGGTGACCCAATGAAAAGGAACAATTCCTAAACAATGTGATAGGGTTACAGCTGACCCAATGAAGTGACGGATAATTAAACCATGTGATAGGCTTACAGGTGACCCAATAAAGTGACCAGTTCCTAAATCATGTGAAAGGTTTACAGGTGACTAAATGAAAAGGAATAATTCCTAAACAATGTGATAGGTTTACAGGTGACCCAATAAAAAGGTACAATTCCTAAACAATGTGATAGGTTTAGAGGTGACCCAATGAAAAGGAACAATTCCTAAACAATGTGATAGGCTTACAGGTGAAACAATGAAAAGGTACAATGCCTAAACAATGTGAAAGGCCAACAGGTGACCCAGTGAAAGGAAACAATTACTAAACAATGTGATAAGCCTACAGGTGACCCAATGAAAATAAACAATTCCTAAACAATGTTATAGGCTTACCGTTGACCCAATAAATGGAACAATTTCTAAACAATGTGACAGGCTTACAGGTGACCCAATTAAAAGGAACAATTTCTAAACAATGTGACAGGCTTACAGGTGACCCAATCAAAAGGAACAATTTCTAAACAATTTGATAGGCTTTCAGGTGACTCAATGAAAGGGAGCAATTATTAAACAATGTGATTAGCTCACAGGTGACCCAATGAAAAGGAACAATTCCTAAACATTCTGATAGGCTTACAGGTGACCCAATGAAGTGACAGATACCTAAACCATGTGATAGGCTTACAGGTGTCCTAATGATAAGGAACAATTACTAAACATTGTGATAGGCTTACAGGTGACCCAATGAAAAGGAATAATTCCTAAACAATGTGATAGGTTTACAAGTGACTCAATGAAAAGGAACAATTACTAAACAATGTGATAGGCTTACAGTTGACTCAATGAAGTGACCAATTCCTAAACCATGTGAAAGGTTTACAGGCGACCCAGTGAAAAGTAACAATTCCAAAACAATGTGATAGGCTTACAGGTGACCCAATGAAGTGACCGATTCCTAAACCATGTGAAAGTTTTACAGGTGACCCAATGAAAAGGAACAATTCCTAAACAATGTGATAGGTTTACAGGTGAAACAATGAAAAGGAACAATGCCTAAACAATGTGAAAGGCCTACAGGTGACCGAGTGAAAGGAAACAATTACTAAACAATGTGATAGGCTTACAGATGACCCAATCAAAAGGAACAATTCCTAAACAATATGATAGGTTTACAGGTGTCCTAATGATAAGGAACAATTACTAAACATTGTGATAGGCTTACAGGTGACCCAATGAAAAGGAATAATTCCTAAACAATGTGATAGGTTTACAAGTGACTCAATGAAAAGGAACAATTCCTAAACAATGTGATAGGCTTACAGTTGACTCAATGAAGTGACCAATTCCTAAACCATGTGAAAGGTTTACAGGCGACCCAGTGAAAAGTAACAATTCCAAAACAATGTGATAGGCTTACAGATGACCCAATGAAGTGACCGATTCCTAAACCATGTGAAAGTTTTACAGGTGACCCAATGAAAAGGAACAATTCCTAAACAATGTGATAGGTTTACAGGTGAAACAATGAAAAGGAACAATGCCTAAACAATGTGAAAGGCCTACAGGTGACCCAGTGAAAGGAAACAATTACTAAACAATGTGATAGGCTTACAGATGACCCAATCAAAAGGAACAATTCCTAAACAATATGATAGGTTTACAGGTGACGAATTAAAAAGGTACAATACCTAAACCATGTGATAGGCTTACAGGTGACCCAATGAAGTGACCGATTCCTAAATAATGCGATAGGTTTACAGGTGACCCAATGAAAAGGAACAATTCCAAAACTATGTGATAGGCTTACAGGTGACCCAAATGAAGTGACCGATTCTTAAACCATGTGATAGACTTTCAGGTGACCCAATGAAAGGGAAAAATTACTAAACAATGTGATAGACTCACAGGTGACCCAATGAAAAGGAACAATTCCTAAACAATGTGATAGGGTTACAGCTGACCCAATGAAGTGACGGATAATTAAACCATGTGATAGGCTTACAGGTGACCCAATAAAGTGACCAGTTCCTAAATCATGTGAAAGGTTTACAGGTGACTAAATGAAAAGGAATAATTCCTAAACAATGTGATAGGTTTACAGGTGACCCAATAAAAAGGTACAATTCCTAAACAATGTGATAGGTTTAGAGGTGACCCAATGAAAAGGAACAATTCCTAAACAATGTGATAGGCTTACAGGTGAAACAATGAAAAGGTACAATGCCTAAACAATGTGAAAGGCCAACAGGTGACCCAGTGAAAGGAAACAATTACTAAACAATGTGATAAGCCTACAGGTGACCCAATGAAAATAAACAATTCCTAAACAATGTTATAGGCTTACCGTTGACCCAATAAATGGAACAATTTCTAAACAATGTGACAGGCTTACAGGTGACCCAATTAAAAGGAACAATTTCTAAACAATGTGACAGGCTTACAGGTGACCCAATCAAAAGGAACAATTTCTAAACAATTTGATAGGCTTTAAGGTGACTCAATGAAAGGGAGCAATTATTAAACAATGTGATTAGCTCACAGGTGACCCAATGAAAAGGAACAATTCCTAAACATTCTGATAGGCTTACAGGTGACCCAATGAAGTGACAGATACCTAAACCATGTGATAGGCTTACAGGTGTCCTAATGATAAGGAACAATTACTAAACATTGTGATAGGCTTACAGGTGACCCAATGAAAAGGAATAATTCCTAAACAATGTGATAGGTTTACAAGTGACTCAATGAAAAGGAACAATTCCTAAACAATGTGATAGGCTTACAGTTGACTCAATGAAGTGACCAATTCCTAAACCATGTGAAAGGTTTACAGGCGACCCAGTGAAAAGTAACAATTCCAAAACAATGTGATAGGCTTACAGGTGACCCAATGAAGTGACCGATTCCTAAACCATGTGAAAGTTTTACAGGTGACCCAATGAAAAGGAACAATTCCTAAACAATGTGATAGGTTTACAGGTGAAACAATGAAAAGGAACAATGCCTAAACAATGTGAAAGGCCTACAGGTGACCGAGTGAAAGGAAACAATTACTAAACAATGTGATAGGCTTACAGATGACCCAATCAAAAGGAACAATTCCTAAACAATATGATAGGTTTACAGGTGACCCAATCAAAAGGAACAATTCCAAAACTATGTGATAGGCTTACAGGTGACCCAAATGAAGTGACCGATTCTTAAACCATGTGATAGACTTTCAGGTGACCCAATGAAAGGGAAAAATTACTAAACGATGTGATAGACTCACAGGTGACCCAATGAAAAGGAACAATTCCTAAACAATGTGATAGGGTTACAGCTGACCCAATGAAGTGACAGATACCTAAACCATGTGATAGGCTTACAGGTGACCCAATAAAGTGACCAGTTCCTAAATCATGTGAAAGGTTTACAGGTGACTAAATGAAAAGGAATAATTCCTAAACAATGTGATAGGCTTACCGTTGACCCAATCAAATGGAACAATTTCTAAACAATGTGACAGGCTTACAGGTGACCCAATCAAAAGGAACAATTTCTAAACAATTTGACAGGCTTACAGGTGACCCGATCAAAAGGAACAATTTCTAAACAATGTGGCTTACAGGTGAAACAACGAAGTGACCAATTCCTAAATAATGCGACAGGTTTACAGGTGACCAAATGAAAAGGAACAATTCCAAAACAATGTGATATGCTTACAGGTGACCCAAATTAAATGACCGATTCCTAAACCATGTGATAGGCTTTTAAAGTGACCTAATGAAAGGGAACAAATGCTAAACAATGTGTTAGGCTCAAAGGTGACCCAATGAAAAGGAACAATTCCTAAACAATGTGATAGGCTTAAAGATGACCCAATGAAGCGACAGATACCTAAACCATGTGATAGGCTTACAGGTGTCCTAATGATAAGGAACAATTCCTAAACATTGTGATAGGCTTACAGGTGTCCCAATGAAGTGACCGATTCCTAAACCATGTGATAGGTTTACAGGTGACCCAATGAAAGGGAACAATTCCTAAACAATTTGATAGGTTTACAGGTGACCCAATGAAAAGGAACAATTCCTAAACAATGTGATTGGCTTAAATGTGACCCAATGAAGTGACTGATTCCTAAACCATGTGATAGGTTTACAGGTGACCTAGTGAAAAGGAACAATTCCTAAACAATGTGATAGGTTTACAGGTGAAACAGTGAAAAGGAACAATGCCTAAACAATGTGAAAGGCCTACAGGTTACCCAGTGAAAGGAAACAGTTACTAAACAATGTGATAGGCCTATAAGTGACCCAGTGACAGGGAACAATTCATAAACAATGTGATAGGCTTACAGGTGACCCAATGAAAATTAACAATTTCTAAACAATGTTATAGCCTTACCGGTGACCCAATCAAATGGAACAATTTCTAAACAATGTGACAGGCTTACAGGTGACCCAATCAAAAGGAACAATTTCTAAACTATGTGATAGGCTCACAGGGGACCCAATGAAGTGACAGATTCCTAAATAATGTGATAGGTTTACAGGTGACCCAATGAAAGGGAAAAATTCAAAAACAATGTGAAAGGCTTACAGGTGACCCAAATGAAGTGACCGATTCCTAAATAATGCGATAGGTTTACAGGTGACCCAATGAAAAGGAACAATTCCAAAACAATGTGATAGGCTTACAGGTGACCCAAATGAAGTGACCGATTCCTAAACCATGTGATAGGCTTTCAGGTGACCCAATGAAAGGGAACAATTCCTAAACAATGTAATAGGCTTATAGGTGACCAAATGAAGTGACAGATACCTAAACCATATGATAGACTTACAGGTGACCCAATGATAAGGAACAATTCCTAAATATTGTGATAGGCTTACAGGTGACCCAATGAAATGACCAATTCCTAAACCATGTGAAAGGTTTACAGTTGACCCAATGAAAATGAATAATTCCTAAACAATGTGAAAGGGTTTACAGGTGACCCAATGAAAAGGTACAATACCTAAACCATGTGATAGGTTTACAGGTGACCCAATGAAAAGGAACAATACCTTAACCATGTGATAGGCTTACAGGTGACCCAATGAAAGGAATAATTCCTAAACAATGTGATAGGTTTACAGGTGACCCAATGAAAAGGAACAATTCCTTAACAATGTGATAGGTTTACAGGTGAATCAATGAAAAGGAACAATGCCTAAACAGTGTGAAAGGCCAACAGGTGACACAGTGAAAGGGAACAATTCCTAAACATGTGATAGGCTACAGGTGACCCAATGAAAAGGAACAATTCCTAAACAATGGTATAGGCTTACAAATGAACCAATCAAATGGAACAATTTCTAAATAACGTGAAAGGCTTACAGGTGACCCAATCAAAAGGAACAATTTCTAAACAATGTGACAGGCTTACAGGTGACCCAATCAATAGGACTCCTGAGGAAGTGACACCTACACAGTGTGAGGAATACCCTGCTGTTCCGGTACAGAGAACATGGCAGGAAGAAAAACGACAGTCTCCTTCAAAGCACAGGGCAGAAGACAAGGGATCCGGAGCACTTGCCAGGTTTTTTTGACCCAATAAAAAGGAACAATTTCTAAACAATGTGATAGGCTTACAGGTGACCCAATGAAGTGACCAATTCCTAATCCTAAATAATGTGATAGGTTTACAGGTGACCCAATGAAAAGGAAGAATTCCAAAACAATGTGATAGGCTTAAAGGTGAGCCTACCACATGATTCCTAAATCATGTGGTAGGCTCACAGGCGACCCAATGAAATTGAACCATTCCTAAACAATGTTTACAGGTGACCCAATGAAAAGGAACAATTCCTAATCAATGTGATAGGCTTAAATGTAACCCAATGAAGTGACCTATTCCTAAACCATGTGATAGGTTTACAGGTGACCCAATGAAAAGGAACAATTCCTAAACAATGTGATAGGCTTACAGGTGACCCAATGAAGTGACCGATTCGTAAACCATGTGATAGGTTTACAGGTGACTCAATGAAAGAGAACAATTCCTAAACAATGTGATAGATTTACAGGTGACCCAATGAAAAGGTACAATTCCTAAGCCATGTGATAGGCTTACAGGTGAACCAAATGAAGTGACCGATTCCTAAATCATGTGATAGGTTTACAGGTGACCCAATGAAAAGGAACAATTCCTAAACAATGTGATAGGCTTACAGGTGACCCAAATGAAGTGACAGATTCCTAAATTATGTGGTAGGCTCACAGGTGGCCCAATAAAAGGGAACCATTCCTAAACAGTGTGATAGGTTTACAGGTGACCCAATGAAAAGGAACAATTCCTAATCAATGTGATAGGCTTACATGTGACCTAATGAAGTGACCGTTTAATAAAACATGTGATAGGTTTACAGGTGGCCCAATGAAAGGGAACAATTTCTAAACAATTTGATAGGTTTACAGGTGACCCAATGAAAAGGAATAATTACTAAACAATGTGATAGGCTTAAATGTGACCCAATGAAGTGACCGATTCCTAAACCATGTGATAGGTTTACAGGTAACCCAATTAAAATGAACAATTCCTAAACAATCTGATAGGCTTACAGGTGACCCAATGAAACGGTACAATTCCTAAACCATGTGATATATTTACAAGTGACTCAATAAAAGGGAACAATTCCTAAACAATGTGATAGGTTTACAGGTGACCCAATGAAAAGGAACAATTCCTAAACAATGTGATAGGCTTACAGGTGACCCAAATGAAGTGACCGATTCCTAAATTATGTGGTAGGCTCACAGGTGGCCCAATAAAAGGGAACCATTCCTAAACAATTTGATAGGTTTACAGGTGACCCAATGAAAAGGAACAATTCCTAATCAATGTGATAGGCTTACAGGTGACCTAATGAAGTGACCGTTTAATAAAACATGTGATAGGTTTACAGGTGGCCCAATGAAAGGGAACAATTTCTAAACAATTTGATAGGTTTACAGGTGACCCAATGAAAAGGAACAATTACTAAACAATGTGATAGGCTTAAATGTGACCCAATGAAGTGACCGATTCCTAAACCATGTGATAGGTTTACAGGTAACCCAATGAAAATGAACAATTCCTAAACAATCTGATAGGCTTACAGGTGACCCAATGAAGTCACCGATTCCTAAACCATGTGATAGGTTTACAGGTGACCCAATGAAAGGGAACAATTCCTAAACAATGTGATAGGTTTACAGGTGACCCAATGAAACGATACAATTCCTAAACCATGTGATATATTTACAAGTGACTCAATAAAAGGGAACAATTCCTAAACAATGTGATGGGTTTACAGGTGACCCAATGAAAAGGAACAATTCCTAAACAATGTGATAGGCTTAAATGTGACCCAATGAAGTGACCTATTCCTAAACCCTGTGATAGGCTTACAGGTGACCCAGTGGAAAGGAACAATTCCTTAACAATGTGATTAGTTTACAGGTGACCCAATGAAAAGGAACAATTCCTAAGCAATGTGATAAGCTTACAGGTGACCCAATGAAAAGTTACAATACCTAAACCATGTAATAGGCTTACAGGTGACCCAATGAAAAGGTACAATACCTAAACCATGTGATAGGCTGACAGGTGACCCAATGAAAAGGAATAATTCCTGAAAAATGTTATAGGTTTACAGGTGACCCAATGAATAGGAACAATTTCTAAACATTGTGATGGGCTTACAGGTGACCCAGTCAAAAGGATCAATTTCTAAACAATGTGACAGGCTTACATGTGACCCAATCAAAAAGAACAATTTCTAAGCAATGTGACAGGCTTACAGGTGACCCAATCAAAAGGAACAATTACTAAACAATGTGATAGGCTTACAGGTGATCCAGTGAAAGGGAACAATTCCTAAACAATGTGATAGGCTTACAGGTGACCTAATCAAATGGAACAATTTCTAAACAATGTGACAGGCTTACAGGTGACCCAATGAAAAGGAACAATTCCTAAACAATGTGATAGGCTTAAATGTGACCCAATAAAGTGACCTATTCCTAATCCCTGTTATAGGTTTACAGGTGACCCAATGAAAAGGAACAATTCCTAAACAATGTGATAGGCTTAAATGTGACCCAATGAAGTGACCGATTCCTAAACCATGTGATATGTTTACAGGTGACTCAATAAAAGGGAACAATTCTTAAACAATGTTATAGGCTTAGAGGTGACCCAATGAAAAGGTATAATTACTAAACAATGTGATAGGCTTACAGGTGACCCAATGAAAAGGAACAATTTCTAAACAATGTGATAGGCTTACAGGTGACCCAATGAAGTGACCGATTCCTTAACCATGTGATAGGTTTACAGGTGACCCAATGAAAGGGAACAATTCCTAAACAATGTGATAGGTTTACAGGTAACCCAATGAAAAGTAACAATTCCTAAACAATGTGATATGCTTAAATGTGACCCAATGAAGTGACCGATTCCTAAATCATGTGATAGATTTACTGGTGACCCAATGGAAAGGTACAATTCCTAAACAATGTGATAGGTTTACAGGTGACCCAATGAAAAGGAACAATTCCTAAACAATGTGATAGGCTTAAATGTGACCCAATGAAGTGACCGATTCCTAAACCATGTGAAATGTTTACAGGTGACTCAATAAAAGGGAACAATTCCTAACAATGTGATAATCTTAGAGGTGACCCAATGAAAATGTATAATTACTAAACAACATGATAGGCTTACAATTGATCAAATGAAAAAGAACAATTCCTAAACAATGTGATAGGTTTACAGGTGACCCATTGAAGTGACCAATTCCTAAACCATGTGATATGTTTACAGGTGACTCAATAAAAGTGAACAATTCCTAAACAATGTGATAGGCTTAAAGGTGACCAAATGAATAGGTATAATCACTAAACAATGTGATATGCTTACAGATGATCCAATGAAAAGGAACAATTCCTAAACAATGTGATAGGTTTACAGGTGACCCAAAGAAAAGGAACAATTCCTAAGCAATGTGATAGGCTTACAGGTGACCCAGTGGAAAGGAACAATTCCTTAACAATGTGATTGGTTTACAGGTGACCCAATGAAAAGGAACAATTCCTAAGCAATGTGATAGGCTTACAGGTGACCCAATGAAAAGGTACAATACCTAAACCATGTGATAGGCTGACAGGTGACCCAATGAAAAGGAATAATTCCTGAAAAATGTTATAGGTTTACAGGTGACCCAATGAAAAGGAGCAATTTCTAAACATTGTGACGGGCTTACAGGTGACCCAGTCAAAAGGATCAATTTCTAAACAATGTGACAGGCTTACATGTGACCCAATCAAAAAGAACAATTTCTAAACAATGTGACAGGCTTACAGGTGACCCAATCAAAAGGAACAATTACTAAACAATGTGATAGGCTTACAAGTGACCCAGTGAAAGGGAACAATTCCTAAACAATGTGATAGGCTTACAGGTGACCCAATCAAAAGGAACAATTACTAAACAATGTGATAGGCTTACAGGTGACCCAGTGAAAGGGAACAATTCCTAAACAACGTGATAGGCTTACAGGTGACCCAATCAAAAGGAACAATTTCTATACAATGTGACAGGCTTACAGGTTACCCAATGAAAATGTACAATTTCTAAGCAATGTGATAGGCTTACAGGTGACCCAATGAAGTGACCGATTCCTAAACCATGTGATATGTTTACAGGTGACTCAATAAAAGTGAACAATTCCTATACAATGTGATAGGCTTCGAGGTGACTCTATGAAAAGGTATCATTACTAAACAATGTGATATGCTTACAGGTGATCCAATGAAAAGGAACAATTCTTTAACAATATGATAGGTTTAAAGGTGACCCAATGAAATGGTACAATACCTAAACCATGTAAAAAGCTTACAGGTGACTAAATGAAAAGGAATAATTCATAAACAATGTGATAGGCTTACAGGTGACCCAATGAAAAGAAACAATTCCTAAACAATGTGATTGGTTTACAGGTCACCCAATGAAAAGTAAAAATTCCTAAGCAATGTGATAAGCTTACAGGTGACCCAATGAAAAGTTACAATACCTAAACCATGTAATAGGCTTACAGGTGACCCAATGAAAAGGTATAATTCCTGAAAAATGTTATAGGTTTACAGGTGACCCAATGAAAAGGAACAATTTCTAAACATTGTGAGAGGCTTACAGGTGACCCAATCAAAAGGATTCATTTCTAAACAATGTGACAGACTTACATGTGACCCACTCAAAAGGATCAATTTCTAAACAATGTGACAGGCTTACATGTTACCCAATCAAAAATAACAATTTCTAAACAATGTGACAGGCTTACAGGTGACCCAGTGAAAGGGAACACTTCCTAAACAATGTGATAGGCTTACAGGTGACCTAATCAAAAGGAACCATTTCTAAACAATGTGACAGACTTATAGGTGACCCAATCAAAAGGAACACTTTCTATACAATGTGACAGGCTTACAGGTTACCCAATGAAAATGTACAATTTCTAAACAATGTGATATTCTTACAAGTTACCCAATGAAAAGGTACAACTCCTTAAAAATGTGATAGGCTTACAGGTGACTGGATGAAAAGGAACAATTCCTTAACAAAGTGATAGGTTTACAGGTGACCCAATGAAGTGATTGATTTCTAATTAATGTGATAGATTTATAGGTGACCCAATAAATTGATCGATTCCTAAACAATGTAATAGGTTTACAGGTGACCCAATGAAAAGTTACAATTCCTAAACCATGTGATAGGCTGACAGGTGACCCAATGAAAAGGAATAATTCCTAAACAATGTGATAGGCTTACAGGTGACTCTAATGAAGTGACCGATTCATAAACAATGTGATAGGCTTACAGGGGACCAAATGAAAAGGTACAATTCCTAAACAATTTGATAGGCTTACAGATGACCCCGTGAAAGGGAAAAATTCCTAAACAATGTGATAGGTTTACAGTTGACCCCGTGAAAGGGAAAAATTCCTAAACAATGTGATATGTTTACAGGTGACCCAATTAAAAGGAACAATTTCGAAACAATGTGACAGACTTATAGGTGACTCAATCAAAAGGAACACTTTTTATACAATGTGACAGGCTTAAAGGTTACCCAATGAAAATGTACAATTTCTAAAAAATGTGATATTCTTACAAGTTACCCAATGAAAAGGTACAACTCCTAAACAATGTGATAGGCTTACAGGTGACTGGATGAAAAGGAACAATTCCTTAACAAAGTGATAGGTTTACTGGTGACCCAATGAAGTGATTGATTACTAATTAATGTGATAGGTTTACAGGTGACCCAATGAAAAGTTACAATTCCTAAACAATGTGATAGGCTTACAGGTGACCCAATGAAAAGGTACAATTCCTAAACAATGTGATAGGTTTACAGGTGACCCAATGAAAATGAACAATTCCTAAGCAATGTGATTGGCTTACAGGTGACCCAATGAAAGGGAAAGATTCCGAAACAATGTGATATGTTTAAAGGTGACCCAATTAAAAGGTACACTAATTAAACCATGTGATAGGCTTACAGGTGACCCAATTAAAATGTACAATACCTAAAGCATGTGATAGGCTTACAATGAAAAGGAATAATTCCTAAACAACGTTATAGGTTTACAGGTGACCCAATCAAAAGGAACAATTTCTAAAGAATATGACAATCTTACAGGTTACCCAATCAAAAGGAACAATTCCTAAACAATGTGATAGGCTTACAGGTGACCCAATGAAAAGGAACAATTACTAAACAATGTGATAGGCTTACAGGTGACCCAATGAAAAGGAACAATTACTTAACAATATGATAGGTTTACAGGTGACCCAAGTAAGTGATCAATTTCTAAACAATGTAATAGTTTTATCGGTGACCCAATGAAGTCATTGATTCCTAAACAATGTAATAGGTTTACAGGTGACCCAATGAAGTGATTGATTCCTAAACCATGTGATAGGCTTACAGGTAACCCAATAAGAGGGCTCATTAAAAAAACATAAACATGAGAGATATTTACTGGTGACCCAATGTGTGGGCACAAATGGCAACTCATAAAACATAAGGTTACCCAATGTGGGTTCTAGGTTCTGTACCATGGGACCTGTTTACAAGAGGCTCGTTGACAGGAATGACTTCCTAGACCATAGCAGGGGGCACATGACAGCTAATGTGACTTGCTAAAAATTGTCCACAGACAGAATCTGACCTCTAGTACAGGCTGATACACCCTAAGATAATATAATTATGTGTATGTGTATATGTATATTTGTCTGTGTGTGTATATGTGTGTTTGTGTGTGTATATATATATATGTAAGTATATGTGTGTGTCTGTTTATATGTATATGTGTATATATGTGTGTATATGTATATACTGTGTATATATATATATGTAAGTATATGTGTGTGTCTGTTTATATGTATATGTGTATGTGTGTATGTATGTATATATGTATGTATATGTATATACTGTGTGTATATATATATATGTAAGTATATGTGTGTGTCTGTTTATATGTATATGTGTATGTGTGTATGTATGTATATATGTATGTATATGTATATACTGTGTGTATATATATATATATGTAAGTATATGTGTGTCTGTTTATATGTATATGTGTATGTGTGTATGTATGTATATATGTGTGTATATATATATACTGTGTATATATATATATGTAAGTATATGTATGTGTCTGTTTATATGTATATGTGTATGTGTGTATGTATGTATATATGTATGTATATGTATATACTGTGTGTATATATATATGTAAGTATATGTGTGTGTCTGTTTATATGTATATGTGTATGTATGTATGT
>NC_069499.1:1595504427-1595524427 GCF_027579735.1 Bombina bombina
GAGACAGCAGTGGCGGTTCTAGACAAATTTTACTGGGGGGGCCAAGGTGGGGCTAGTGTTTAATCAGGGGGCACATTAAGAAACGGAAACAAATTATATATATATATATATATATATATATGTGTGTGTGTGTATATATATGTATATATATATATATATATATACACACACATACATACACACACATATATATATACACACATCTATATATATATACACACACACACACACATAAACATACACACACACCATACATACACATACACACATCCATACACATATATAAACACATACATAAATACACACACATATATATATATATATATATATATATATATATATATACACGTACATACACACACACATTATATATATATATATATATATATATATATATATATATATATATATATATATATACACACACACAAATACATACACATAAACACACACACATACATATATATATATACACATACACATATACACACACACATACATACATACATACATACACATACATACACACACTGAGTAGAAAAAAAAAAAAAAAGAAGACTATGCACTTAATTAGTGCTACATAGTTCAGATAGCACATTCAATGAAAATGGTGTCAAATAATTATTTACAACATTAGAAAAATAAGGAAAACACTCCAGCAGTCATTATAGAGTTGTGGAGGTGAGAGGGCAGACTTACATCTCTTCTGTTCTGGCAGTGTACAGGCTAGAGAGAACGTCTGCAAAACCAACCAGTGACACTTCTGGAACTCTTGTCTGCAGACTGCAGCTGTAAGACGCCCCGCCCCCACAACAACCCGGGAACTGTAGCACATCTCTGAAAGGGGAGGGGGCACAAGTTTTACTTCACTTTGTTAACCCCACGCTTTGACTAAACAGCGTTTCAGGGACAGGAAAGCAGATAAATAGCCTTGATCTTGTCCGGTATTTTTCAGTCAGCTCAGTGGCCAGCCCAGGGCGGCCACAGGGGGGCCAGGGACATTTTTACAGGGGCACTGGCCCCTGTGGGCCCCTGTGTAGAACCGCCCCTGGGAGACAGAGAAGGTGTTAGATGTGAAGGAATAGGGTCAAGTGGGCAGGTAGTGAGGTGTGAGGAAGACAATATGGAAGCCACTTCACTCTCAGTGATTGGGAGGAGGGTGCAAAGTGGCAGACGGGGTGACTGGGAGCAAAGTTTCTTTGGATGGTAAGTGTTGTATTGAAAAGTAGTCAGCCAGGTCTTGAGCACTGAATGCAGATGAGGGGGGTGGTGCAGGTGGATAGAGGAGAGAGTTGAAAATGGAGAAGAGTCTTTTAGGGTTTGAAGAGTGAGTGGATATAATAGAAAAGGAGTAGGTTTGCTTAGCTAAGTGAAGGGAAGAGGTATAAGAGTAAAAAAATGAACGTATAGTGCATGGAATCAGGTTCAGAGTGGGATTTCCTCCAGACAAATTCAGCAATGCAGGAGCATTTTTGTAGGTGGCGTGTTTGCTAGGAGTGCCAGGGCTGGAGCTGACAAAGTGCGGCTTTGCGAAGTTGGAGCAGAGAAAGAGTGTTAAGTGCAGAGGAGAGAGTATTGTTATAGTGGGTTATAGCAAGGTCAGGGCAGGATATTGTGGAAGTGTGGGGTAGGTGTATTTGAATAAGGCTGGAGAGTTGAGGAGGGTCCACAGTGTGCAGTTTTCTACAGGTACAGGGGAGAGGGGGAGAAGTAGGTTTAGCCTATATCTTAAGATTAAAGGTGAGCAGATGGTGGTCGGAGATGGTAAATGGGCGACAGGCAACATCAGAGAGAGAGAGCAAAGATAGGAGAATACCAGATCAATAGAGTGTCCATCGCGGTTGGTAGGGAATAGTGTGGATTGTGAGAGACCAAAGGAGTTAGTGAGTGAGAGAAGTTTAGAGGGCAGATGGGTTGTCAATGGGAATGTAGAACTTGCCAAGAATTCTAGTAGGTGTAGAAAGAAAGGAAGCCAGGCAGAAAAGTTGTCAAGGAATTGGGAGTTTGGTCCAGGGGAGGATATTTAACTGCCACTCTGAGAGAGAGGGGGGAGAACAGGCAAATGCAGTGGACTTCAAAGGAAGAAAAGAAGAGAGATGGAAATAGAGATAGGTATTGATAGGAGCAGGAGGGGGAGAGTAAGATCCCAACACCTGGGCCTAGGTGTGTGGCTAAAGTGAAGACCACCATGAGTAAGAGCAGCAATGGAAGCAGTGTCAGAGGAAGATAGCTAGGTTTCAGTAATTGCTAACAGTTTTAAAGTGTTGGAAACAAACAGGTTGTGAACAGTTGTAAGTTTGTTACAGACAGAGCGAGCATACAGAGCGAGCATTCCAGAGAGCACAAGAAAAGAGAGGGGATAAGTGTTGTGTGTTAATGGAGATTAGATTTTTGCAGTGGGAGACTGAGCGAGAGTGTAAAAGTGTGGCGATTGCTGCAGGGCCAGGGTTAGGGGAGACGTCACCAGCAGCAAACAGTAGTAGCAGTGAGAGCGACAGATGGTGAGAGTAAAACTTGTAAGAGTGGGTATGATTAGACCCGGGAGAGTAAGATGGGGAAGTGTTTCTAAGGAGACAGAGTAGTTCATGAGAGGACAGCATAGGGGATGAGAGAAGGGAGGGTGAGATATGGATAGTGTGGGGGTTGTTATTGTTATAGGGACATGCAGTGAGTTTTAGGAGAAGGGCAGACAGAAAGAGCAGAAAAGACATGGAGAGCATTGTGCAGGTGTATAGTTGGAGGTGGAAACTGGGACTGCAGTTTCCACCTCCAGTTTCTAACTCCAGTGAGTAACTCTGCCACTTGTAACAAAGAGACACTTAGAATCAGAGAGCCATGGCTCAATTGAGCCTGTGGGCTGCTGTATGTAGCAGTGACTGTAATCAACTGATTCTATGCAGATGATAACAAGCAGTCTAGCTAGCCAGACAGGAGTTACACTACTTGCAAATTAGAGGGAGGGGGGCAGGATGCATTAAAATTATACAGAGTATCTGATAAAATGATTACAGGTAGACAAAATGGAGACAGAGGAAATGGTTACCAGAGAATTCTAGCAGAAATTAAAGGGACATGTAATAGCAGCCAGGGGGACGCAAGCAGTGAGACATACCAGAAAATTCTAGCAGGAATTATTTGGCAAACACCTTACATGAACTTAAGTGTGTACAATACATCATCTTATAAATAAAAACAAAAAAACAAGAACATTAATAAAACTATAAATGTTGAAATTGAATAACATTATCCTAAAAAAAGAAAGAATAATAATGAGAACAGAAACGAGTAAATACACCAGATACCTTCTTTTTCAAACAGCAATTTTTGCCTGCTACCTCCACTTCTCAGAGAACCTACACCATCCACTACCTGAAAATTCAATTGACTCTTATTATGTTCATACAGTTTAAAATGGTGGGCAACTGGGGCAGAAGGATCTAATTTACCTATCGCTGTCTTATGTTGCCTAATCCTATCTTTTATGCATTTTGTTGTTTCTCCAATGTATGCCAAGCCACAGGGGCATTTAATTAAGTAAACAACAAATTGTGACTCGCAAGTGTAGTGACCTCTAATGGGCAGATGCTTCCCAGTTCTAGGATGAGTTACAGTGTTACCTGTTTGAATCGAATTGCACTGTGCACAATTATTGCAAGGTAAGGTTCCATTTATTATAGCTTGACTAACCTGAGCAGTTGCATCTCTACTTGAGCCTATATCAGCCATGACCAAGTTATCTCTCAAATTATGATTTATTTTGTAAGAGAATAGCTGCTAATGTCCTATCCTCTGATAACAATGTCCACTGTCTCTTAAAGATGTTTTTCAATGGTTTGATATTATAGTCAAATGGTACAACAAAGGGAATTATGCCCCCAAAAACAGGCAAAAATTGCTGTTTAAAAAAGAAGCACTATGGATCCAAAAATTGGACTCTATGATCCCCTTTGGTTTAAATAGGGAAATTACATGTGGCACCTTTTAATAAGGACTGTGGTTCATCTGTAATTTCAGGTGGAGTTAACTTAAATCTTTTTGTATTTTTAATCTAGTAAATTCTAATCTTGCTTGAGATTGAGTGTGAGCTTATTTGGTTAGATAAGAGTATCACTTTTTTAATATAGACCTTAGGAAATAGGTTTCTATATTATTACTAACATACAAGAATTACATACAAAGTGGAGGTATCTGGTGTATGTACTTGTTTCTGTTCTCATTATTATTCTTTATTATTTTTTTAGGATAATGTTTTTCAATTTCAACATTTATAGTTTTATTAATGTTCTTGCTTTTCTGTTTTTATTTATAAGATGATGTATTATACACACTTAAGTTCATGTAAGGTGTTTGCTGAGTAATTGCCTTTTGCATAATGAACATAAGCTATGCTGTGGATTGTTTTTCTGGCTATAACCATATGTGCAACCCCTAACAATCTCATTATGAGTGTCAGTCACTAGATGGCATACTTCATCTCATGAGATTTGCTTTAAATAGACGAGTGGCAGCCTGGATCAAAAGGCCAAGTGGAAGGGCGGAGCTCGAAATGCGCGTCGCATGTGTGTGACGTCAGACGCCAGACTGAGCCAATGCAAATCGGAACCTTTAAAACTGCTGTGATACTTCTGGGATGCCTTGTATGTAAAGCGGTGTCTCTTTCAACGGAAGGGTGCTACTTGTAGTCTGGATGGTATACCGTGCTGGTGAGGAGGATTACTTGTGCAATCATTCCTGGAGGACTGGGTGAGATCGCTCATAGAGCGGAGTTTGTTCCTTTCTTTCTGACCCATTGCGACTGCATACTTTACTGGCGGACTGTTGTCCTTAAGTGCCGGTATTACTCCTTACACCTTGCACGTGAAATTTATGCTGAGGACATCGGTACTTACATTAACCCTATGATTCAAACAAGGCAATTCTTTTGCATGAACTGCTTAATCAATTTGCTTAAAAGCTTTGAATTTCTAAACGTTTGCATATAACCCTGCTTCGTCTATATTCAACTTTACAGTTTACCTATACTCAGAAGGCATATGTTGTCTAAAACTGGACACTCTTGACAAGGAGTTGCCTCATTTTATGTCATGGACTGACGTCTATTGAAGTTTTATATGCTGGGGACGCCCAGTGATAATGTTTTTATTGTTTTTGCATCCTTGCAGAATTTTGCATTAGATATGTATTCTCACTAGTGATGTCGCGAACCTATAAATTTCGGTTCGCAAACGGCAGACTCGAACTTCCGCAACTGTTCGTGAACCGGGCGAACCGCCATTGACTTCAATAGGCAGGCGAACTTTAAAACCCACAGGGACTCTTTCTGGCCACAATAGTGATGGAAAAGTTGTTTCAAGGGGACTAACACCTGGACTGTGGCATGCCGGAGGGGGATCCATGGCAAAACTCCCACGGAAAATTACATAGTTGATACAGAGTCTGCTTTTAAGCCATAAAGGGCATAAATCACCTAACATTCCTAAATTGTTTGGAATAACGTGCTTTAAAACATCAGGTATGATGTTGTATCTATCAGGTAGTGTAAGGGTTATGCCCGCTTGACAGTGACAGACCAAACTCCCTGTGTAACGCACCGCAAACAGTCCATTTGCACAACCACGAGATAGATTTGATAGATAGATACATAGATTACATAGATCAATAGATGCAATATACATATGATAGATACAAATTACGTAGATCAATAGATGCAATATACATTTGATAGATACGAATTACATAGATCAATAGATGCAATATATATTTGATAGATACGAATTACATCGATCAATGGATGCAATATACATTTGATAGATACGAATTGCATAGATCAATAGATGCAATATACATTTGATAGATACGAATTACATAGATCAATAGATGCAATATACATTTGATAGATACAAATTACATAGATCAAAAGATGCAATATACATTTGATAGATACGAATTACATAGATCAATAGATGCAATATACATTTGATATATACGAATTACATAGATCAATAGATGCAATATACATTTGATAGATACAAATTACATAGATCAATAGATGCAATATACATTTGATAGATACGAATTACATAGATCAATAGATGCAATATATATTTGATAGATACAATTGATAGTTAGATAGATTTGATAGATAAATAGATATACAGTGGGGCAAAAAAGTATTTAGTCAGCCACCAATTGTGCAAGTTCTCCCCCTTAAGAAGATGAGAGAGGCCTGTATTTTTCATCATAGGTATACCTCAAATATGAGAGACAAAATGTGGAAACAAATCCAGGCAATCACATTGTCTGATTTGGAAAGAATTTATTTGCATATTATGGTGGAAAATAAGTATTTGGTCACCTACAAACAAGCACGATTTCTGGCTCTCACAGACCTGTATCTTCTTCTTTAAGAGGCACCTCTGTCCTCCACTCATTACCTGTATTAATGGCACCTGTTTGAACTTGTTATCAGTATAAAAGACACCTGTCCACAACCTGAAACAGTCACACTACAAACTCCACTATGGTGAAGACCAAAAAGCTGTTGAAGGACACCAGAAACAAAATTGTAGACCTGCACCAGGCTGGGAAGACTGAATCTGCAATAGGCAAGCAGCTTGGTGTGAAGAAATCAACTGTGGGAGCAATAATTAGAAAATGGAAGACATAAAAGACCACTGATAATCTCCATCGATCTGGGGCTCCACGCAAGATCTCACCCCGTGGGGTCAAAATGATCACAAGAACGGTGAGCAAACATCCCAGAACCACATGGGGGGACCTAGTGAATGACCTGCAGAGAGCTGGGACCAACGTAACAAAGGTTACCATCAGTAACACACTATGCCGCCAGGGACTCAGATCCTGCAGTGCCAGACGTGTCCCCCTGCTTAAGCCAGTACATGTCCGGGCCCATCTGAAGTATGCTAGAGAGCATTTGGATGATCCAGAAGCGGATTGGCAGAATGTCATATGGTCAGATGAAACCAAAGCAGAACTGTTTGGTAGAAACACAACTTGTCGTGTTTGGAGGAGAGAGAATGCTGAGTTGCAACCAAAGAACACCATACCTACTGTGAAGCATGGGGTGGCAACATCATGCTTTGGGGCTGTTTCTCTGCAAAGGGAACAGGACGACTGATCCGTGTACATGAAAGAATGAATGGGGCCATGTATTGTGAGATTTTGAGTGCAAACCTCCTTCCATCAGCAAGGGCATTGAAGATGAAACGTGGCTGGGTCTTTCAGCATGACAATGATTCCAAACACACCGCCCGGGCAACGAAGGAGTGGCTTCGTAAGAAGCATTTCAAGGTCCTGGAGTGGCCTAGCCAGTCTCCAGATCTCAACCCAATAGAAAACCTTTGGAGGGAGTTGAAAGTCTGTGTTGCCCAGCGACAGCCCCAAAACATCACTGCTCTAGAGGAGATCTGCATGCAGGAATGGGCCAACATACCAGCAACAGTGTGTAACAACCTTGTGAAGACTTACAGAAAACGTTTGACCTCTGTCATTGCCAACAAAGGATATATAACAAAGTATTGAGATGAACTTTTGATATTGACCACATACTTATTTTCCACCATAATATGCAAATACATTCTTTCCAAATCAGACAATGTGATTGTCTGGATTTATTTCCACATTTTGTCTCTCATAGTTGAGGTATACCTATGATGAAAATTACAGGCCTCTCTCATCTTCTTAAGTGGGAGAACTTGCACAATTGGTGGCTGACTAAATACTTTTTTGCCCCACTGTATGTATGCATATCCCCCAACTGTCTCGATTTTCGCGGGACAGCCCTGATTTTAGAGGTCTGTCCCCCTGTCCCAGGTTGCTAGCCATCTGTCCCGATTTGCCCCATGCATAAAAAAAAATAAATTAAATTCTATTGGGCCCATACTCAGAAGCAGCTGGCTTTGCTCTCACAGGGTTAGAATATGATACCTGTTAGATTCCCTGTGGAAAAGGAATTGTGTGTGGGTTAAGCAGGAGTAAGAAGGCTGTATACACTCTGACCACGGGTAATGGTGACCTCTCTAACTTACCTCTGGTAGTGATGCCGTCTACCCCTGGTGATAATACTAGCATGCCTTCAGTTTTATACAATGAGTAGTGCGAATACCAGGGTAACGAACAGTGGCAGCCGCAGACTGCCAGCTAAAGTGCTTGCCAACCCCAGGACCCCATACAATGAATTACAGATACCCATATATGATGTAGTGTGTGTGTCTATCTGTATCCTTAACTGTGTGTGTGTATCTGTATGTATAAGTTTATGCTATGTAGTGTGTGTGTGTCCGCATGTATAAATGTAAGCTATGTAGTGTGTGTATGTGTATCTGCATGTATAAGTGTGTATCTGCATGTATAAGTGTGTATCTGCATGTATAAGTGTGTATCTGCATGTGTAAGTGTATGCTATGTTGTGTTTGTGTGTGTATCTGCATGTATAAGTGTATGATATGTAGTGTGTGTGTGTGTGTCTGCATGTATAAGTGTATATTATGTAGTGTCTGTGTATCTGCATGTATAAGTGTATGCTGTATGTATAAGTGTATGCTATGTAATGTGTGTGTGTGTGTATCTGCATGTATAAGTATATACTATGTAGTGTCTGTGTATCTGCCTGTATAAGGGTATGCTATGTAGTGTGTGTGTGTATCTGCATGTATAAGTGTATGCTATGTAGTGTGTGTGTATCTGCATGTATAAGTATATACTATGTAGTGTCTGTGTATCTGCCTGTATAAGGGTATGCTATGTAGTGTTTGTGTATCTGCATGTGTAAGTGTATGCTATGTAGTGTGTGTGTATCTGCATGTGTAAGTGTATGCTATGTAGTGTGTGTATCTGCATGTGTAAGTGTATGCTATGTAGTGTGTGTGTATCTGCATGTATAAGTGTATGCTATGTAGTGTGTGTGTATCTGCATGTATAAGTGTATGCTATGTAGTGTGTGTATGTGTATCTGCATGTATAAGTGTGTATCTGCATGTATAAGTGTGTATCTGCATGTATAAATGTAAGCAATGTAGTGTGTGTATGTGTATCTGCATGTATAAGTGTGTATCTGCATGTATAAGTGTATGCTATATAGTGTGTGTGTGTCTGCATGTATAAGTGTATATTATGTAGTGTCTGTGTATCTGCATGTATAAGTGTATGCTGTATGTATAAGTGTATGCTATGTAATGTGTGTGTGTATCTGCATGTATAAGTGTATGCTATATAGTGTGTGTGTGTGTGTGTCTGCATGTATAAGTGTATATAAGGGATTAAATGCTTACCGGATCCTTCTTCACAGAGGAGAGGATTTAACATAACTTAATTAAATAACTATGTACATGAGAATGTAGTGCGAAATAACCACAGACAAACTTTTTATGGGAAAATTTTTGTGACCGTCACAGGCCATAAAATTTTATTAACCTAACAAACTAGATAGAACTGATAGAACTGAAAATATATATGGCGGCATAGAGATCAGCTACCCAGAACAGCAGGAGATCACCGGCCCAACGGGAACAGCAGCAGAGGGGTCTCTGCCCTAAGGAGATGACGCTGAGGGGTTGCAGAGATCACGTGACCATCCCTCAAAAGGGAGGAAGGAGGGTTACCGTCACGTGCACGTGAGGGCCTACCCTCCTCCCCGGAAGTCTGGCCATCACTCACCCCTAGCGACCTTCTCCTGCGCAACCGGACCGAGGATCTCCCGCCGCCAGGGTGAAAGAAGATCTTCCACCTAGATAAGGATTCCCTGTTACCAAGCCGTGTAAACCGCATAACAGGGAGAGGAGATCCATATCCTACAGTAATGGCTTATTGGGCCTAGGGTGAGTAGCCATAGCCCTGCCATTAAGGTGCCGTCGAAAATACAACATCATTAAAACATTACAAAAGGGGAAGGGAGGGAGGGAAAAAACTGCTTCAGCCAGGATCCGGAGAAGAAGAGGAAGTTGCAAGGGAGAACTTGGCTTATCTACTGGTAAGGAGGGGCCTACCCTAAATTGCAACAATGTTGCACCCAGCACCTTCCCTCTCTCTTCTAACCCACTCTCCTACAGCCTTAACCCTTAGACTGCTCCAGGCTTATACTAAGCCCTACACTGCATTAAGGGATTAAATGCTTACCGGATCCTTCTTCACAGAGGAGAGGATTTAACATAACTTAATTAAATAACTATGTACATGAGAATGTAGTGCGAAATAACCACAGACAAACTTTTTATGGGAAAATTTTTGTGACCGTCACAGGCCATAAAATTTTATTAACCTAACAAACTAGATAGAACTGATAGAACTGAAAATATATATGGCGGCATAGAGATCAGCTACCCAGAACAGCAGGAGATCACCGGCCCAACGGGAACAGCAGCAGAGGGGTCTCTGCCCTAAGGAGATGACGCTGAGGGGTTGCAGAGATCACGTGACCATCCCTCAAAAGGGAGGAAGGAGGGTTACCGTCACGTGCACGTGAGGGCCTACCCTCCTCCCCGGAAGTCTGGCCATCACTCACCCCTAGCGACCTTCTCCTGCGCAACCGGACCGAGGATCTCCCGCCACAAGGAAGCATTTTAATGGTACCCTTGCCGCCAACCCACAACCCGATTTACAGGAGGGGTAACAGAGCTCTCTGAATGTCCCCTATGAATAAATCCAGCCCCACATCAGAAAGGTGAACTTTATCCCTTCTATATAGCTCGGTTCTATCAGCCGAAATGGCTTCGTGCCGTACCACGAAGCCACCTGACCCAGTGACGGTTTTCGCTACAGACGCATTGATCTTCTCCCTAACCCGGTATGCCGCCGTATGGGCCGACATATGCCTCCAGTGGAGACGGGGTATTATATGGGACCACCCTATCATGACCCCCGGGATGCGTACTCTTAGCCACCCAATGTCTGCCTGCATAACCTTAATCAACTGTAAAACTGGTATGGCCCCCACATCGTTACCCCCTAGGTGAAGAATAATAATGTGAGGCTTCCCCCAGCGTACCAGGGCCTCAGATATGGTTCCTGCTAATTGGGGCCAGCACATCCCCCTATCACCCAACCACCTAACGGATGCCTTGTTGGTAGGGAGACCTAGGGATTGGCCAAATGGGAGGGACGCACAGCGTAGGGAGGCCCAGTGGACAAAGGAGTGGCCCACAATCCAGATTCGCTTCACCCCGGGGGTAGTGCCTGTGGAGACAAACATTTTAGTATCCTGAATTAACATCTAAACATTAAACAATTGGACGGACATAGGTTCTGAAACAATTGGACCGCCAACGCCCAATACGTTTTATGTCCTCGCACGAGGAGCCCCCTTGATCACCTGCCTAATAAAAAAGGAATTGGTTGGGTCAGGAATGGCTAATGCCCTATAGAAAAATGAGAGGGCGGCCAATTTGGATTGTATTGCCCCCTGACGGGCCCCAGAGGCATGCAAACTCACCAGCCAATCATGTAAGTTGTCCCTAGACCCCTGAGCAGCGTCGGCTCCCCTGGACGCACAGAAATCGTCCCATTCAGACCACATGCGGGCATAGGCGTGCCAAGTGGATGGTGCTAAGGAGGAGCGGACCAACGGCAGTAAGGCTATCCAGGAAGGACGAGCTGCCAAAGGAAATCAGGACAGCGTAAGCCCACGGCTGCAGCTGTGGGGGCTAACTTGCGAAATGTCGCCCATTCGAATCGTGACAGGGCGTCAGCTACAACATTGTCGACGCCCGGGACATGACGGGCCTGGAACTGGATGTTAAGGTCCAGACAGCGCAACACCAGGTGGCGCAGCAAGGTAATGACCTTTGCTGAGGTGGCTGACAAGTTATTGATCGCAAAGACCACACTGATGTTGTCTGTCCAGAACACAACAGTCCCGTTCGACAACTTCCCACCCCACAGCTCGACCGCCAAGACCACGGGGAATAGCTCCAGGAGAGTCAGGTTTCGAGTAAGGCCCGCCGGGGCCCAGGACTCCGGCCAGGGCTCCGCGCTCCACTCTCCCTGGAAATAGGCCCCGTAACCGTGCGATCCAGCTGCGTCAGTGAAAAGGTGCAGTAACTGGCTAGACATGGGAGGGGTACGCCAGACCCGAATCCCGTTAAATCGCGTGAGAAACTGTTCCCAGACTACCAGGTCAGCCAGCAATTCACTCCCTAGGGTTATCTTTGATTTCGGGTTTGACCTACCACTAAGCTGTCTTTCCAGTCTACGGTTAAAAACCCGACCCATGGGGATAACTCTGCAAGCGAAATTAAGCAAACCTAACAGGGATTGTAACTGTTTCAGGGAAATAACTGCATTAGAGACTGCCGCTCTGACCGCCTCAAGCATGCCCTGAACTTTATCAGGTGGCAACCTACAGAGCCGAGCCTGGGTGTCGATTTCGATTCCCAGGAAAACTAAACAGGACGCGGGGCCTTGCGTTTTGTCCTCTGCTAGGGGCACCCCGAAATGTCTCATGACGCTGCGCATGATGTTCATTGTGGATAAACAATCATCGGAGCCTGCTCTCCCTACAATGAGAAAATCGTCCAGGTAGTGTGCTTTGGGATCGCTGCCCACTTCTGAAGCTACGACCCAATGAAGGAAACTACTGAACGCTTCAAACAAGGCGCATGACAAAGAGCAGCCCATGGGCAGGCAGCGATCCACGTAGCACACACCTGCAAACTTACAACCCATTAGATGGAAAACTGAGGGGTGGAGTGGAAGAAGCCTAAATGCCGACTCAATGTCTAGTTTCGCCAATAGAGCACCATGACCCGCCCTCCTGACCAGGTCTAGTGCGCTATCAAAGGATTGATAGCGCACCGAGCTGAGTTGGGGGTCAATGGCATCATTGACTGAGCTACCTTTTGGGTACGACAGGTGCTGAATGAGGCGAAACTTCCCTGGCTCTTTCTTGGGAACCACCCCCAACGGGGAAATGACCAAATCAGGTAAAGGTGGGGCAGCAAAGGGGCCCGCCATTCGCCCTAAAGTCACTTCTTTATTAATTTTATCCCTCACTACTTGGGGGTGTTGGTATGCTGAAATAAGGTTCCTATTAAATCTCTTACCCTTGATTTGCCTAAATGTGGGGATATGAAAACCAAATGAAAAACCCTCCCATAACATACGTGCCGCCGCCTGGTCTGGGTAAGCCCACAACCATGGTGCCATGGCATGTACATTAATTGGCGTTTCCGCCTTTCTGGCCCAAGTTTGCTGAAGGTGGCTTATTGGTCTGGTCCCTTCGCTTGATGCAGTCACTGCCAGGGTGTGGACCAGAGCAGTACCTGCAGACATGTCTGAAGGTGCATGCGCTACCCTTTTCGCATTTTTTGTCCTGGAAGGGCCAGCAGGTTCCCCCCCGTTTCCTGCTTCTGGTATTGCGAAAGGACTGCTGCGCTGATTGCTGAGTTGAGGTTGCAGCAGCGGGTGCACCCCCTTTTGGGTCCATTCGCTGCCACAACTGGTTATCAGTAGAGTCAAAAGTCAGGGAAGGATTTCCTGCCATTTTCCTCCTGAACTCAGCATCATATTCCCTCCACACACCTTCACTGTGATTACGCTGAATCCAGTGAATAGTGTCCGTGTATTTTAGGATAGGCAAACTCTGGGAGGGGTACTTTTCGATATAACAGGAGGAAAAAACCCTGAAGCACTGGAGCCACTCATCAAAAGTGTCTGGGCGTTTAAATTTTTTAGGCCCTGTTCCCTCAGCGCTCTTCTCTCTCTGCCTATACGCCTCCACCGAAAGGTCAAATATATTAACATATTTTCCACGGTGGATTCTACTGACCACCTTTTTGCGCAGGTGTCTATGCAATGAGTATATTTTTCCTGGGCTTGCGTCCCCGTAAAGGGCTGCTCGCCTTTCGGAGATGGCCCTGGTAGGGAGAGGTTCAGCTGGCACCTCTGTAGATGGGTTTTGCGGGGCGGTGTTACTGGCGCTGTCCTGCTTAGTATCTGGCTTGACCCCCCTCTTTAAAATTTTCTTAATCATTCTAAACATTTTCTTCTGACCTGCCCCTTGTAAACCCAAGGAAGAGTCAGTCTCAGACCCTGAGTCAGAAGAGGATGAGTCAGAGGAAGAATGGTCATTGTGTGTAAATAAAGCATTCTCACCGTGACTAATGGCAGGAGGTCCCTGACCCATGCTGGAAACGGGCTGGCCTGCTGGCTGGTTTTGGAGGGCGAGTCCTGAAGACCCTTGCTGTGCAGTGGAAGTGGTGGCTGCTGCTCCTGCTGTAATGCTGCCTGGTACTCCTGCATCCGCCCCACTCATGACTGTGGCAGTGTTGGTCCGTGTTTTTGCTGCACTTTGTGATCCAATTGCCCCCTGCAAAAGAGAAAGAATTTGGCGAGCACTTTGCCCAATGGATGTGTCTGGATTATCAGTAGCAAGGGGTGGATGAGCTATATGAAGTGGTGTATGAAATCCCTGACTCACTGACTGTCCATTCGCAGATGTCTGAGCATTCACACCCTGCTGGTCTACAATAGGGTTATGGCATGCCTGGCTTATTGATTGTGCATGGTTTAATGAGTGTGCATGAGCGCCCTGCGTGGCTGCAATGGGGGAGTGGATACCCTGATCAAGGGGTTGTACTCCTTGTATGCCTAACATAATGGGATGTTGTAGCTGGCTTAAAGATTGCACATTCGCATTATGTATGCCAACCAGGGGTGTATTATATCCCTGAGGAGCTGCTTGTACGTTCACACCATTCAAAGCCGCATTCACACCAATGGGGGATGGTAAATGATGAGACGGTAAATGATGCTCAATGTTTTGATTAACATGCATACTTTGAACATTGCCTTGATTCACATGCAGGCTATTATTAGACACAATATCATGCGGCTGAGCGGCCGCTTGCACTAAACCACTATCAGCCCTGTGTGGGTTAATAATATCGGGAGCGGCCTGCTGAACGGCATTTGCGTTATCTCCCATTTGTATAAACTGTAATGGCCTCATTGCCCTGGAAGGGTTAACTCTGCGTGTCCCCCTACCCCTATCACTGGCTATCTGCCTGGTACTACCTCTTATGATGGAGCGACCCCTTTGATGCCCCTGAGGATTAACGTTCAAATGTGCCGTTCGCTTGCGCAGTTTGCTTGCGCTGCTAATGCCCCTCCGACCCCCCACTGATAACCCGCCAACGGCCAAGGACGGCTCTCGGTGCTCACCTGCAAGTGGCGTTGCCCCGGGAGCCGATGTCCTTGTGACCGCGCGGGAATCTGCCAAGCCGGAAGTGCCGATGTCCGCTTCCGGTGACGTCACTAACATGGCGTTGACACCGGAAGTCGGACCCGGACCACGCGGCTGGCGAAGGAGATCGCTAGGCCCCGGGGGGAGCAGCATAGGCCCTGGGATGGCATGGGCCTCGGGTATGGTGCGACCAGGGGCAAGTCCGGGTGTTGAGGGCTGAGGGGCCGTTACAGGGGCCATGTTCCGGCCGGGCTGGGGACCGCGTGTTGCCACGTGTGGTGCCTCAATGAGAGGTGTGAAAGGGCGATGCCTGCTGGGGGTAGTTAAAGCAGGATCCGGATCCTGACTAGAAGGATCAAGAGGGAAAACAGCTGGTGTCACACTGGGCCCTGGGGAGGCTGCAGCCATAGCGGATATTATGTTTTTCAATAGGTCAGAAACTGCTGACATAGCAGCAGGGGGTACAGCACTTAAAAATGAGGCCTGTACACTATCAAGGGGTAAATTAGCCTGCTGGGTCTGCAATGCTTGAGGTCTGGGGGATTCCTGAGCTAACTCAATATCAATAGGTCCCTGCTCTTCCACATTATGAACCTGGGCTGACACAACAGTAGTATATTGAGTTGGGGGAATGATATCTAAATCATCCTCAGAAATAGATTGAACACTTATCTTTATTTTTTCTTTTGCAGGTGCAGGAGGTTCCTGTTCCGACTGGTAACGTCTGGGAGGCAGAGTAGAACGCCTGGAACGATGCATAGCTGCACTGGTGATGACAGAACTGCTAAGAAAAAACTGCTTCAGCCAGGATCCGGAGAAGAAGAGGAAGTTGCAAGGGAGAACTTGGCTTATCTACTGGTAAGGAGGGGCCTACCCTAAATTGCAACAATGTTGCACCCAGCACCTTCCCTCTCTCTTCTAACCCACTCTCCTACAGCCTTAACCCTTAGACTGCTCCAGGCTTATACTAAGCCCTACACTGCATTTATGTAGTGTCTGTGTATCTGCATGTATAAGTGTATGCTGTATGTATAAGTGTATGCTATGTAATGTGTGTGTGTATCTGCATGTATAAGTGTATACTATGTAGTGTCTGTGTATCTGCCTGTATAAGGGTATGCTATGTAGTGTGTGTATATCTGCATGTATAAGTGTATGCTATGTAGTGTGTGTGTATCTGCATGTGTAAGTGTATGCTATGTAGTGTGTGTGTATCTGCATGTGTAAGTGTATGCTATGTAGTGTGTGTGTATCTGCATTTATAAGTGTATGCTATGTAGTGTGTGTGTATCTGCATGTATAAGTGTATGCTGCATGTATAAGTGTATGCTACGTAGTGTGTGTATCTGCATGTATAAGTGTATGCTATGTAGTGTGTGTGTGTCTGCATGTATAAGTGTATGCTATGTAGTGTGTGTGTGTCTGCATGTATAAGTGTATGCTATGTAGTGTGTGTGTATCTACATGTATAAGTGTATGCTATGTAGTGTGTGTGTGTCTGCATGTATAAGTGTATGCTATGTAGTGTGTGTGTGTCTGCATGTATAAGTGTATGCTGTGTAGTGTGTGTGTGTGTGTATCTGCATGTATAAGTGTAAGCTATGTAGTGTGTGTGTATCTGCATGTATAAGTGTATGCTATGTAGCGTGTGTGTATCTGCATGTATAAGTGTATGCTGCATGTATAAGTGAATGCTACGTAGTGTGTGTATCTGCATGTGTAAGTGTATGCTATGTAGTTTGTGTGTATCTGCATGTATAAGTGTATGCTATGTAGTGTGTGTGTATCTGCATGTATAAGTGTATGCTATGTAGTTTGTGTGTATCTGCATGTATAAGTGTATGCTATGTAGTGTGTGTGTATCTGCATGTATAAGTGTATGCTATGTAGTGTGTGTCTGCATGTGTAAGTGTATGCTATGTAGTGTGTGTGTGTATCTGCATGTATAAGTGTATGCTATGTAGTGTGTGTGTATCTGCATGTATAAGTGTATGCTATGTAGTTTGTGTGTATCTGCATGTATAAGTGTATGCTATGTAGTGTGTGTGTATCTGCATGTATAAGTGTATGCTATGTAGTGTGTGTGTATCTGCATGTATAAGTGTATGCTATATAGTGTGTGTGTGTCTGCATGTATAAGTGTATATTATGTAGTGTCTGTGTATCTGCATGTATAAGTGTATGCTGTATGTATAAGTGTATGCTATGTAATGTGTGTGTGTATCTGCATGTATAAGTGTATGCTATATAGTGTGTGTGTGTGTGTGTCTGCATGTATAAGTGTATATTATGTAGTGTCTGTGTATCTGCATGTATAAGTGTATGCTGTATGTATAAGTGTATGCTATGTAATGTGTGTGTGTATCTGCATGTATAAGTGTATACTATGTAGTGTCTGTGTATCTGCCTGTATAAGGGTATGCTATGTAGTGTGTGTATATCTGCATGTATAAGTGTATGCTATGTAGTGTGTGTGTATCTGCATGTGTAAGTGTATGCTATGTAGTGTGTGTGTATCTGCATGTGTAAGTGTATGCTATGTAGTGTGTGTGTATCTGCATTTATAAGTGTATGCTATGTAGTGTGTGTGTATCTGCATGTATAAGTGTATGCTGCATGTATAAGTGTATGCTACGTAGTGTGTGTATCTGCATGTATAAGTGTATGCTATGTAGTGTGTGTGTGTCTGCATGTATAAGTGTATGCTATGTAGTGTGTGTGTATCTACATGTATAAGTGTATGCTATGTAGTGTGTGTGTGTCTGCATGTATAAGTGTATGCTATGTAGTGTGTGTGTGTCTGCATGTATAAGTGTATGCTGTGTAGTGTGTGTGTGTGTGTATCTGCATGTATAAGTGTAAGCTATGTAGTGTGTGTGTATCTGCATGTATAAGTGTATGCTATGTAGCGTGTGTGTATCTGCATGTATAAGTGTATGCTGCATGTATAAGTGAATGCTACGTAGTGTGTGTATCTGCATGTGTAAGTGTATGCTATGTAGTTTGTGTGTATCTGCATGTATAAGTGTATGCTATGTAGTGTGTGTGTATCTGCATGTATAAGTGTATGCTATGTAGTTTGTGTGTATCTGCATGTATAAGTGTATGCTATGTAGTGTGTGTGTATCTGCATGTATAAGTGTATGCTATGTAGTGTGTGTCTGCATGTGTAAGTGTATGCTATGTAGTGTGTGTGTGTATCTGCATGTATAAGTGTATGCTATGTAGTGTGTGTGTATCTGCATGTATAAGTGTATGCTATGTAGTTTGTGTGTATCTGCATGTATAAGTGTATGCTATGTAGTGTGTGTGTATCTGCATGTATAAGTGTATGCTATGTAGTGTGTGTGTATCTGCATGTGTAAGTGTATGCTATGTAGTTTGTGTGTATCTGCATGTATAAGTGTATGCTATGTAGTGTGTGTGTATCTGCATGTATAAGTGTATGCTATGTAGTGTGTGTGTATCTGCATGTGTAAGTGTATGCTATGTAGTGTGTGTGTGTATCTGCATGTATAAGTGTATTCTATGTAGTGTGTGTGTATCTGCATGTATAAGTGTATGCTATGTAGTGTGTGTGTATCTGCATGTATAAGTGTATGCTATGTAGTGTGTGTGTATCTGCATGTATAAGTGTATGCTATGTAGTGTGTGTGTATCTGCATGTGTAAGTGTATGCTATGTAGTGTGTGTATCTGCATGTGTAAGTGTATGCTATGTAGTGTGTGTATCTGCATGTGTAAGTGTATGCTATGTAGTGTGTGTATCTACATGTGTAAGTGTATGCTATGTAGTGTGTGTATCTGCATGTGTAAGTGTATGCTATGTAGTGTGTGTATCTGCATGTGTAAGTGTATGGATATGTAGTGTGCTACTGTGCATTTTTGCTGACTTCAAAGGCCAGAATCTAGAATATTAATGGGAAATGTTTTAAAGAATTTATTATTAAATGTCCAATTAAGATAAAAATATTTAGCAATGTCTTTGCAAAGGATAATTAAATATATAGCTCACATAGCCATACCAGTGGTTTGAGCTTGTGTTTGATTTGCTGCCTAAGTGTATTAAAATATATGACTTTATTTAGAATTTTATTTATATTACTTTAATCTTATGATTTTTTAAGCCCCGCCCACCACATTTCAATTTTTTTGCCGCGGGAGGGGGGGTGTCCCTCTTTTGAATTTTGAAATGTTGGGAGGTATGTGTATGCATGTATGTATATTTGTGTTTGTATATATATATATATATATATATATATATATATATATGCATGTATGTATATTTGTGTATGTATATGTGTGTGTGTATATATATATATATATATATATATATATATGTAAGTATAAGTGTATGTATGTATATGTGTGTGTGTGTATATATATATATATATATATATATATATATATATATATATATGTATGTATGTATGTATGTATGTATGTACTGTATATATATATATGTGTGTGTGTGTATATATATATATATATATATATGTATGTATGTATGTATGTATGTATGTACTGTATATATATATGTGTGTGTGTGTGTATATATTTATATTTATGTGTGTGTGTGTGTTTATATATTTATATTTATGTGTGTGTGTGTATATATATTTATATTTATGTATGTGTGTGTGTTTATTTATTTGTATTTATGTGTGTGTGTGTTTATATATTTATATTTATGTGTGTGTTTATATATTTATATTTATGTGTGTGTTTATATATTTATATTTATGTGTGTGTTTATATATTTGTATTTATGTGTGTGTGTGTTTATATATTTATATTTATGTGTG
>NC_069499.1:1595526990-1595551990 GCF_027579735.1 Bombina bombina
TCGCAGTACAGTTACAGACTGAGGATAATAATTATGTAGCTATAGCTGGGTCTGTCACACAGGAGCAGGTAGTGATACCTTCTGTTGTATCCTCACACACAGATCTCAGTACAGTTACAGGCTGAGGATAATAATTATGTACAGCTATAGCTGGGTCTGTCACACAGGAGCAGGTAGTGATACCTTCTGTTGTATCCTCACACACAGATCTCAGTACAGTTACAGGCTGAGGATAATAATTATGTACAGCTATAGCTGGGTCTGTCACACAGGAGCAGGTAGTGATACCTTCTGTTGTATCCTCACACACAGATCTCAGTACAGTTACAGACTGAGGATAATAATTATGTACAGCTATAGCTGGGTCTGTCACACAGGAGCAGGTAGTGATACCTTCTGTTGTATCCTCACACACAGATCTCAGTACAGTTACAGACTGAGGATAATAATTATGTACAGCTATAGCTGGGTCTGTCACACAGGAGCAGGTAGTGATACCTTCTGTTGTATCCTCACACACAGATCTCAGTACAGTTACAGGCTGAGGATAATAATTATGTACAGCTATAGCTGGGTCTGTCACACAGGAGCAGGTAGTGATACCTTCTGTTGTATCCTCAGACACAGATCTCAGTACAGTTACAGACTGAGGATAATAATTATGTACAGCTATAGCTGGGTCTGTCACACAGGAGCAGGTAGTGATACCTTCTGTTGTATCCTCACACACAGATCTCAGTACAGTTACAGACTGAGGATAATAATTATGTACAGCTATAGCTGGGTCTGTCACACAGGAGCAGGTAGTGATACCTTCTGTTGTATCCTCACACACAGATCTCAGTACAGTTACAGGCTGAGGATAATAATTATGTACAGGTTATAGCTGGGTCTGTCACACAGGAGCAGGTAGTGATACCTTCTGTTGTATCCTCACACACAGATCTCAGTACAGTTACAGGCTGAGGATAATAATTATGTACAGCTATAGCTGGGTCTGTCACACAGGAGCAGGTAGTGATACCTTCTGTTGTATCCTCAGACACAGATCTCAGTACAGTTACAGACTGAGGATAATAATTATGTACAGCTATAGCTGGGTCTGTCACACAGGAGCAGGTAGTGATACCTTCTGTTGTATCCTCACACACAGATCTCAGTACAGTTACAGGCTGAGGATAATAATTATGTACAGCTATAGCTGGGTCTGTCACACAGGAGCAGGTAGTGATACCTTCTGTTGTATCCTCAGACACAGATCTCAGTACAGTTACAGGCTGAGGATAATAATTATGTACAGCTATAGCTGGGTCTGTCACACAGGAGCAGGTAGTGATACCTTCTGTTGTATCCTCAGACACAGATCTCAGTACAGTTACAGGCTGAGGATAATAATTATGTACAGCTATAGCTGGGTCTGTCACACAGGAGCAGGTAGTGATACCTTCTGTTGTATCCTCACACACAGATCTCAGTACAGTTACAGACTGAGGATAATAATTATGTACAGCTATAGCTGGGTCTGTCACACAGGAGCAGGTAGTGATACCTTCTGTTGTATCCTCACACACAGATCTCAGTACAGTTACAGACTGAGGATAATAATTATGTACAGCTATAGCTGGGTCTGTCACACAGGAGCAGGTAGTGATACCTTCTGTTGTATCCTCACACACAGATCTCAGTACAGTTACAGGCTGAGGATAATAATTATGTACAGCTATAGCTGGGTCTGTCACACAGGAGCAGGTAGTGATACCTTCTGTTGTATCCTCAGACACAGATCTCAGTACAGTTACAGACTGAGGATAATAATTATGTACAGCTATAGCTGGGTCTGTCACACAGGAGCAGGTAGTGATACCTTCTGTTGTATCCTCACACACAGATCTCAGTACAGTTACAGACTGAGGATAATAATTATGTACAGCTATAGCTGGGTCTGTCACACAGGAGCAGGTAGTGATACCTTCTGTTGTATCCTCACACACAGATCTCAGTACAGTTACAGGCTGAGGATAATAATTATGTACAGCTATAGCTGGGTCTGTCACACAGGGGCAGGTAGTGATACCTTCTGTTGTATCCTCACACACAGATCTCAGTACAGTTACAGACTGAGGATAATAATTATGTACAGCTATAGCTGGGTCTGTCACACAGGAGCAGGTAGTGATACCTTCTGTTGTATCCTCACACACAGATCTCAGTACAGTTACAGGCTGAGGATAATAATTATGTACAGCTATAGCTGGGTCTGTCACACAGGAGCAGGTAGTGATACCTTCTGTTGTATCCTCAGACACAGATCTCAGTACAGTTACAGGCTGAGGATAATAATTATGTAGCTATAGCTGGGTCTGTCACACAGGAGCAGGTAGTGATACCTTCTGTTGTATCCTCACACACAGATCTCAGTACAGTTACAGGCTGAGGATAATAATTATGTACAGCTATAGCTGGGTCTGTCACACAGGAGCAGGTAGTGATACCTTCTGTTGTATCCTCACACACAGATCTCAGTACAGTTACAGGCTGAGGATAATAATTATGTACAGTTATAGCTGGGTCTGTCACACAGGAGCAGGTAGTGATACCTTCTGTTGTATCCTCAGACACAGATCTCAGTACAGTTACAGGCTGAGGATAATAATTATGTACAGCTATAGCTGGGTCTGTCACACAGGAGCAGGTAGTGATACCTTCTGTTGTATCCTCAGACACAGATCTCAGTACAGTTACAGGCTGAGGATAATAATTATGTACAGCTATAGCTGGGTCTGTCACACAGGAGCAGGTAGTGATACCTTCTGTTGTATCCTCACACACAGATCTCAGTACAGTTACAGGCTGAGGATAATAATTATGTACAGTTATAGCTGGGTCTGTCACACAGGAGCAGGTAGTGATACCTTCTGTTGTATCCTCACACACAGATCTCAGTACAGTTACAGGCTGAGGATAATAATTATGTACAGCTATAGCTGGGTCTGTCACACAGGAGCAGGTAGTGATACCTTCTGTTGTATCCTCACACACAGATCTCAGTACAGTTACAGACTGAGGATAATAATTATGTAGCTATAGCTGGGTCTGTCACACAGGAGCAGGTAGTGATACCTTCTGTTGTATCCTCACACACAGATCTCAGTACAGTTACAGGCTGAGGATAATAATTATGTACAGCTATAGCTGGGTCTGTCACACAGGAGCAGGTAGTGATACCTTCTGTTGTATCCTCACACACAGATCTCAGTACAGTTACAGGCTGAGGATAATAATTATGTAGTTATAGCTGGGTCTGTCACACAGGAGCAGGTAGTGATACCTTCTGTTGTATCCTCAGACACAGATCTCAGTACAGTTACAGACTGAGGATAATAATTATGTACAGCTATAGCTGGGTCTGTCACACAGGAGCAGGTAGTGATACCTTCTGTTGTATCCTCACACACAGATCTCAGTACAGTTACAGACTGAGGATAATAATTATGTAGTTATAGCTGGGTCTGTCACACAGGAGCAGGTAGTGATACCTTCTGTTGTATCCTCACACACAGATCTCAGTACAGTTACAGGCTGAGGATAATAATTATGTACAGTTATAGCTGGGTCTGTCACACAGGAGCAGGTAGTGATACCTTCTGTTGTATCCTCAGACACAGATCTCAGTACAGTTACAGACTGAGGATAATAATTATGTAGCTATAGCTGGGTCTGTCACACAGGAGCAGGTAGTGATACCTTCTGTTGTATCCTCACACACAGATCTCAGTACAGTTACAGGCTGAGGATAATAATTATGTACAGCTATAGCTGGGTCTGTCACACAGGAGCAGGTAGTGATACCTTCTGTTGTATCCTCACACACAGATCTCAGTACAGTTACAGACTGAGGATAATAATTATGTACAGCTATAGCTGGGTCTGTCACACAGGAGCAGGTAGTGATACCTTCTGTTGTATCCTCACACACAGATCTCAGTACAGTTACAGGCTGAGGATAATAATTATGTAGTTATAGCTGGGTCTGTCACACAGGAGCAGGTAGTGATACCTTCTGTTGTATCCTCACACACAGATCTCAGTACAGTTACAGGCTGAGGATAATAATTATGTACAGTTATAGCTGGGTCTGTCACACAGGAGCAGGTAGTGATACCTTCTGTTGTATCCTCACACACAGATCTCAGTACAGTTACAGGCTGAGGATAATAATTATGTAGCTATAGCTGGGTCTGTCACACAGGAGCAGGTAGTGATACCTTCTGTTGTATCCTCACACACAGATCTCAGTACAGTTACAGGCTGAGGATAATAATTATGTACAGCTATAGCTGGGTCTGTCACACAGGAGCAGGTAGTGATACCTTCTGTTGTATCCTCAGACACAGATCTCAGTACAGTTACAGGCTGAGGATAATAATTATGTACAGCTATAGCTGGGTCTGTCACACAGGAGCAGGTAGTGATACCTTCTGTTGTATCCTCACACACAGATCTCAGTACAGTTACAGACTGAGGATAATAATTATGTACAGCTATAGCTGGGTCTGTCACACAGGGGCAGGTAGTGATACCTTCTGTTGTATCCTCAGACACAGATCTCAGTACAGTTACAGGCTGAGGATAATAATTATGTAGCTATAGCTGGGTCTGTCACACAGGAGCAGGTAGTGATACCTTCTGTTGTATCCTCACACACAGATCTCAGTACAGTTACAGACTGAGGATAATAATTATGTACAGCTATAGCTGGGTCTGTCACACAGGGGCAGGTAGTGATTGTTACGGTTGCCTCCAGGCTGGCTGGAAGTTGGACCGTAGAAAAGGATGCTCCTAGCGCTCACCAAAGGAGCAGCAGCACCGTAGACTCTATAACTGCTGCGTAGCCACCATAAGTAATGCAGACTCTATGAACCACCGCTGCTGGGCTGGTATCTCGCCGTCTGCTCTGCGCCCTGGACCTATGACCAGGCTCCAGTAGGTGAACCTCTTCCTTCTGTAGCAATCCCTCCTATCACCAGAGGACTTGCCTGCCTGATCAACACGGATCTGACGTCCATCAACAGACTTGCCATTCATTGCTGCCATGGCATCTTTAGCATCCTCTGGATTTTCAAATGTAACAAAGCCAAAACCTCTTGATCTTTTAGTCTCCCGATCCTTCACGACTACCACCTCTTGGATTTGTCCGTATTTACAGAACACTTGTTCTATATTCTGCTCATTGGTGTCGAAGCTCAGACCACCAATAAAGAGTTTTCCTTCGTCAGACATGTTGAGTTCGAAATACCACACACACGAAAGCACAGAGAAATCAAGTGAAGCAGAATATAGAACAAGTGTTCTGTAAATACGGACAAATCCAAGAGGTGGTAGTCGTGAAGGATCGGGAGACTAAAAGATCAAGAGGTTTTGGCTTTGTTACATTTGAAAATCCAGAGGATGCTAAAGATGCCATGGCAGCAATGAATGGCAAGTCTGTTGATGGACGTCAGATCCGTGTTGATCAGGCAGGCAAGTCCTCTGGTGATAGGAGGGATTGCTACAGAAGGAAGAGGTTCACCTACTGGAGCCTGGTCATAGGTCCAGGGCGCAGAGCAGACGGCGAGATACCAGCCCAGCAGCGGTGGTTCATAGAGTCTGCATTACTTATGGTGGCTACGCAGCAGTTATAGAGTCTACGGTGCTGCTGCTCCTTTGGTGAGCGCTAGGAGCATCCTTTTCTACTGTCCAACTTCCAGCCAGCCTGGAGGCAACCGTAACATTTGGCGGCAGCGGTGGGATTGGCGTCCTAGCGCAAGGAGCAGCACTGGTATCGTAGGAGAGTAATTGAGGGCAACGCTAGCCACTGCGCAGCGTCCCTACCTACAGCAGCATGGAGCTGACAAGATACTGGTCAGAACCATGTGAAGAGCACCTCAACCGGATCCGTCGCTATGAGGGCGCGGATTTCGTTCCAGAAGTAAAGAGGCGGCTAGTCCGATATGGTCCAGACCCTGCACAGGAGGTAGTCAGTCGCCTCATCCGGGAATTGGCTACGGAGAACAAAGCGGCACGAGCCTTTGAGCGCCAACTGTGGAGTTTGAGGGTATGGACACCTGGTCTCTCTCCCCAGCCGCAGCATGTTCCACAGGGAGAGGGGAGCAGCGACCTCCCTCCCCAGCGGCAGTATACTGTGCAGAGGGAAGAGACAACCGGTCTCCTTCCCCAACCAGAGATACCAGAGGCAGCAGGCCTCATAGACTGGTCCTGGGAGGACCCCCAGCAGGCAGGTGGAGATGGGACCGCAGTCTCTCTACCGGCCCTACAGGGATGCTGGGCAGGAGGCCCAGATCCCCAGCGACAGACCCAGCTACAGGGAGGGGAGAGCATCGACCTCCCTCCCCAGCCGGAGTGTGCCTTCCAGGGAGAGGAGACAACCGGTCTCTCTCCCCAGCCGCAGCATGTTCCACAGGAAGCGGAGAGCATCGACCTCCCTTCCCAACGGCCGCCGGAGTATCAGGAGGAGGAGGTAAGCCAATCTCCCCCTCCCCAGCTAACTCCTAACTTGGGCCCAGGGTTAACAGTGGAGATGTTAACCCCCACTGACCCCCACGTTCCCTTTGCCACCGGGCAGGACTATGCCCCAATTCCCCCAGCAGAAGAGCTGGCATCAGGACAGAGCACTGCTGGCCTCTGCCCTACAGACCTTGTCCTTGTTACAGGACTGGCCTGCAAACCCCTCACCCCAGCAGAAGCGCTGGCACCAGGGCAGAGTGCCGCTGGCCTCTGCCCCCCAAGTACCATCAGCTATTTGCCCAGCTGCGCCAGGAAGGCAGAGGATGCTACACTGTCATCCTATAACCTGGAACCTACAGGCCAGTGCTACTTGTTGTGGGGGGGGCTGCTTTGCTGCTAGTGTTTATTTGTGGGTGGGTTGCGAGACTAACTTAGGCACTGACCGACAGAAGGTCAGGTGCCTGGTTAGTCTCCCTCCAAAAGGGGAGATATGTTACAAACTGCTGTTTGTAACTGGCCCTTTAAATGGAAAATTGCCCTGCTTCCCTGGATTTTGGAGAAGCCTATTTGCCAGCCTCCTTCCACATGACTATGGCCCCTGGAAGATTGTGCCCCTGAGGACATATTGACTTTTGTTGGGTGTGTGTGTGGCCCTTTAAGAACCGAGGGCCAGTTACAAACAGCAGTTTGTAACAGTGATACCTTCTGTTGTATCCTCACACACAGATCTCAGTACAGTTACAGACTGAGGATAATAATTATGTAGCTATAGCTGGGTCTGTCACACAGGAGCAGGTAGTGATACCTTCTGTTGTATCCTCACACACAGATCTCAGTACAGTTACAGACTGAGGATAATAATTATGTACAGCTATAGCTGGGTCTGTCACACAGGGGCAGGTAGTGATACCTTCTGTTGTATCCTCACACACAGATCTCAGTACAGTTACAGGCTGAGGATAATAATTATGTACAGTTATAGCTGGGTCTGTCACACAGGAGCAGGTAGTGATACCTTCTGTTGTATCCTCACACACAGATCTCAGTACAGTTACAGGCTGAGGATAATAATTATGTAGTTATAGCTGGGTCTGTCACACAGGAGCAGGTAGTGATACCTTCTGTTGTATCCTCACACACAGATCTCAGTACAGTTACAGGCTGAGGATAATAATTATGTACAGTTATAGCTGGGTCTGTCACACAGGAGCAGGTAGTGATACCTTCTGTTGTATCCTCAGACACAGATCTCAGTACAGTTACAGACTGAGGATAATAATTATGTACAGCTATAGCTGGGTCTGTCACACAGGAGCAGGTAGTGATACCTTCTGTTGTATCCTCACACACAGATCTCAGTACAGTTACAGACTGAGGATAATAATTATGTACAGCTATAGCTGGGTCTGTCACACAGGAGCAGGTAGTGATACCTTCTGTTGTATCCTCACACACAGATCTCAGTACAGTTACAGACTGAGGATAATAATTATGTACAGCTATAGCTGGGTCTGTCACACAGGAGCAGGTAGTGATACCTTCTGTTGTATCCTCAGACACAGATCTCAGTACAGTTACAGACTGAGGATAATAATTATGTAGTTATAGCTGGGTCTGTCACACAGGAGCAGGTAGTGATACCTTCTGTTGTATCCTCAGACACAGATCTCAGTACAGTTACAGACTGAGGATAATAATTATGTAGCTATAGCTGGGTCTGTCACACAGGAGCAGGTAGTGATACCTTCTGTTGTATCCTCAGACACAGATCTCAGTACAGTTACAGGCTGAGGATAATAATTATGTACAGTTATAGCTGGGTCTGTCACACAGGAGCAGGTAGTGATACCTTCTGTTGTATCCTCACACACAGATCTCAGTACAGTTACAGGCTGAGGATAATAATTATGTACAGCTATAGCTGGGTCTGTCACACAGGAGCAGGTAGTGATACCTTCTGTTGTATCCTCACACACAGATCTCAGTACAGTTACAGACTGAGGATAATAATTATGTACAGCTATAGCTGGGTCTGTCACACAGGGGCAGGTAGTGATACCTTCTGTTGTATCCTCACACACAGATCTCAGTACAGTTACAGACTGAGGATAATAATTATGTACAGCTATAGCTGGGTCTGTCACACAGGAGCAGGTAGTGATACCTTCTGTTGTATCCTCAGACACAGATCTCAGTACAGTTACAGGCTGAGGATAATAATTATGTAGTTATAGCTGGGTCTGTCACACAGGGCAGGTAGTGATACCTTCTGTTGTATCCTCACACACAGATCTCAGTACAGTTACAGGCTGAGGATAATAATTATGTACAGCTATAGCTGGGTCTGTCACACAGGGGCAGGTAGTGATACCTTCTGTTGTATCCTCACACACAGATCTCAGTACAGTTACAGGCTGAGGATAATAATTATGTACAGCTATAGCTGGGTCTGTCACACAGGAGCAGGTAGTGATACCTTCTGTTGTATCCTCAGACACAGATCTCAGTACAGTTACAGGCTGAGGATAATAATTATGTACAGCTATAGCTGGGTCTGTCACACAGGGAGCAGGTAGTGATACCTTCTGTTGTATCCTCACACACAGATCTCAGTACAGTTACAGGCTGAGGATAATAATTATGTACAGCTATAGCTGGGTCTGTCACACAGGAGCAGGTAGTGATACCTTCTGTTGTATCCTCACACACAGATCTCAGTACAGTTACAGGCTGAGGATAATAATTATGTACAGTTATAGCTGGGTCTGTCACACAGGAGCAGGTAGTGATACCTTCTGTTGTATCCTCACACACAGATCTCAGTACAGTTACAGGCTGAGGATAATAATTATGTACAGTTATAGCTGGGTCTGTCACACAGGAGCAGGTAGTGATACCTTCTGTTGTATCCTCAGACACAGATCTCAGTACAGTTACAGACTGAGGATAATAATTATGTAGTTATAGCTGGGTCTGTCACACAGGGGCAGGTAGTGATACCTTCTGTTGTATCCTCAGACACAGATCTCAGTACAGTTACAGGCTGAGGATAATAATTATGTACAGCTATAGCTGGGTCTGTCACACAGGGGCAGGTAGTGATACCTTCTGTTGTATCCTCAGACACAGATCTCAGTACAGTTACAGGCTGAGGATAATAATTATGTACAGCTATAGCTGGGTCTGTCACACAGGAGCAGGTAGTGATACCTTCTGTTGTATCCTCAGACACAGATCTCAGTACAGTTACAGACTGAGGATAATAATTATGTAGTTATAGCTGGGTCTGTCACACAGGAGCAGGTAGTGATACCTTCTGTTGTATCCTCACACACAGATCTCAGTACAGTTACAGGCTGAGGATAATAATTATGTAGCTATAGCTGGGTCTGTCACACAGGAGCAGGTAGTGATACCTTCTGTTGTATCCTCACACACAGATCTCAGTACAGTTACAGGCTGAGGATAATAATTATGTACAGTTATAGCTGGGTCTGTCACACAGGAGCAGGTAGTGATACCTTCTGTTGTATCCTCAGACACAGATCTCAGTACAGTTACAGGCTGAGGATAATAATTATGTACAGCTATAGCTGGGTCTGTCACACAGGAGCAGGTAGTGATACCTTCTGTTGTATCCTCAGACACAGATCTCAGTACAGTTACAGACTGAGGATAATAATTATGTAGCTATAGCTGGGTCTGTCACACAGGAGCAGGTAGTGATACCTTCTGTTGTATCCTCACACACAGATCTCAGTACAGTTACAGGCTGAGGATAATAATTATGTAGCTATAGCTGGGTCTGTCACACAGGAGCAGGTAGTGATACCTTCTGTTGTATCCTCAGACACAGATCTCAGTACAGTTACAGACTGAGGATAATAATTATGTACAGCTATAGCTGGGTCTGTCACACAGGAGCAGGTAGTGATACCTTCTGTTGTATCCTCACACACAGATCTCAGTACAGTTACAGACTGAGGATAATAATTATGTACAGCTATAGCTGGGTCTGTCACACAGGAGCAGGTAGTGATACCTTCTGTTGTATCCTCAGACACAGATCTCAGTACAGTTACAGACTGAGGATAATAATTATGTAGTTATAGCTGGGTCTGTCACACAGGAGCAGGTAGTGATACCTTCTGTTGTATCCTCAGACACAGATCTCAGTACAGTTACAGGCTGAGGATAATAATTATGTACAGCTATAGCTGGGTCTGTCACACAGGAGCAGGTAGTGATACCTTCTGTTGTATCCTCAGACACAGATCTCAGTACAGTTACAGGCTGAGGATAATAATTATGTAGCTATAGCTGGGTCTGTCACACAGGAGCAGGTAGTGATACCTTCTGTTGTATCCTCACACACAGATCTCAGTACAGTTACAGGCTGAGGATAATAATTATGTACAGCTATAGCTGGGTCTGTCACACAGGAGCAGGTAGTGATACCTTCTGTTGTATCCTCAGACACAGATCTCAGTACAGTTACAGACTGAGGATAATAATTATGTAGCTATAGCTGGGTCTGTCACACAGGGGCAGGTAGTGATACCTTCTGTTGTATCCTCACACACAGATCTCAGTACAGTTACAGGCTGAGGATAATAATTATGTACAGCTATAGCTGGGTCTGTCACACAGGAGCAGGTAGTGATACCTTCTGTTGTATCCTCAGACACAGATCTCAGTACAGTTACAGACTGAGGATAATAATTATGTACAGCTATAGCTGGGTCTGTCACACAGGAGCAGGTAGTGATACCTTCTGTTGTATCCTCACACACAGATCTCAGTACAGTTACAGACTGAGGATAATAATTATGTACAGCTATAGCTGGGTCTGTCACACAGGAGCAGGTAGTGATACCTTCTGTTGTATCCTCACACACAGATCTCAGTACAGTTACAGGCTGAGGATAATAATTATGTACAGCTATAGCTGGGTCTGTCACACAGGAGCAGGTAGTGATACCTTCTGTTGTATCCTCAGACACAGATCTCAGTACAGTTACAGACTGAGGATAATAATTATGTAGTTATAGCTGGGTCTGTCACACAGGAGCAGGTAGTGATACCTTCTGTTGTATCCTCAGACACAGATCTCAGTACAGTTACAGGCTGAGGATAATAATTATGTACAGCTATAGCTGGGTCTGTCACACAGGAGCAGGTAGTGATACCTTCTGTTGTATCCTCAGACACAGATCTCAGTACAGTTACAGGCTGAGGATAATAATTATGTAGCTATAGCTGGGTCTGTCACACAGGAGCAGGTAGTGATACCTTCTGTTGTATCCTCACACACAGATCTCAGTACAGTTACAGACTGAGGATAATAATTATGTACAGTTATAGCTGGGTCTGTCACACAGGAGCAGGTAGTGATACCTTCTGTTGTATCCTCACACACAGATCTCAGTACAGTTACAGGCTGAGGATAATAATTATGTAGCTATAGCTGGGTCTGTCACACAGGAGCAGGTAGTGATACCTTCTGTTGTATCCTCAGACACAGATCTCAGTACAGTTACAGACTGAGGATAATAATTATGTAGCTATAGCTGGGTCTGTCACACAGGAGCAGGTAGTGATACCTTCTGTTGTATCCTGAGACACATATGGGGTAACTGCCAGTCATCGGCCATGTTCAGCTTCTGAGCGGTAAGGCACTGCTAGACCAGAGCTAAACACAGCATATGGGTGTAACTGCCAATCAGCAGCCATGTTCAGCTTCTGAGCTCTAAGGCACTGCTAGACCAGAGCTAAACACAGCATATGGGTGTAACTGCCAATCAGCGGCCATGTTCAGCTTCTGAGCGCTAAGGCACTGCTAGACCAGAGCTAAACACAACATATGGGTGTAACTGCCAATTAGCAGCCATGTTCAGCTTCTGAGCACTAAGGCACTGCTAGACCAGAGCTAAACACAGCATATGGGTGTAACTGCCAATCAGCGGCCATGTTCAGCATCTGAGTACTAAGGCACTACTAGACCAGAGCTAAACACAGCATATGGGTGTAACTGCCAATCAGCAGCCATGTTCAGCTTCTGAGCGCTAAGGCACTACTAGACCAGAGCTAAACACAGCATATGGGTGTAACTGCCAATCAGCAGCCATGTTCAGCATCTGAGTACTAAGGCACTTGTAGACCAGAGCTAAACACAGCATATGGGTGTAACTGCCAATCAGCGGCCATGTTCAGCTTCTGAGCGCTAAGGCACTGCTAGACCAGAGCTAAACACAACATATGGGTGTAACTGCCAATTAGCAGCCATGTTCAGCATCTGAGCGCTAAGGCACTGCTAGACCAGAGCTAAACACAGCATATGGGTGTAACTGCCAATCAGCGGCCATGTTCAGCATCTGAGTACTAAGGCACTACTAGACCAGAGCTAAACACAGCATATGGGTGTAACTGCCAATCAGCAGCCATGTTCAGCTTCTGAGCGCTAAGGCACTACTAGACCAGAGCTAAACACAGCATATGGGTGTAACTGCCAATCAGCAGCCATGTTCAGCTTCTGAGCGCTAAGGCACTGCTAGACCAGAGCTAAACACAACATATGAGTGTAACTGTCAATCAGCGGCCATGTTCAGCATCTGAGCACTAAGGCACTGCTAGACCAGAGCTAAACACAGCATATGGGTGTAACTGCCAATCAGCGGCCATGTTCAGCATCTGAACGCTAAGGCACTGCTAGATCAGAGCTAAACACAACATATGGGTGTAACTGCCAATCAGCGGCCATGTTCAGCATCTGAGCGCTAAGGCACTGCTAGATCAGAGCTAAACAAAACATATGGGTGTAACTGCCAATCAGCAGCCATGTTCAGCTTCTGAGCGGTAAGGCACTGCTAGACCAGAGCTAAACACAGCATATGGGTGTAACTGCCAATCAGCGGCCATGTTCAGCATCTGAGCACTAAGGCACTTGTAGACCAGAGCTAAACACAGCATATGGGTGTAACTGCCAATCAGCGGCCATGTTCAGCTTCTGAGTGCTAAGGCACTGCTAGACCAGTGCAAAACACAGCATATGGGTGTAACTGCCAATCAGCGGCCATGTTCAGCTTCTGAGCGCTAAGGCACTGCTAGACCAGTGCAAAACACAGCATATGGGTGTAACTGCCAATCAGCAGCCATGTTCAGCTTCTGAGCGCTAAGGAACTGCTAGACCAGAGCTAAACACAGCATATGGGTGTAACTGCCAATCAGCAGCCATGTTCAGCTTCTGAGCGCTAAGGCACTGCTAGACCAGAGCTAAACACAGCATATGGGTGTAACTGCCAATCAGCGGCCATGTTCAGCTTCTGAGCGCTAAGGCACTGCTAGACCAGAGCTAAACACAGCATATGGGTGTAACTGCCAATCAGCAGCCATGTTCAGCTTCTGAGCGGTAAGGCACTGCTAGACCAGAGCTAAACACAGCATATGGGTGTAACTGCCAATAAGCAGCCATGTTCAGCTTCCGAGCGCTAAGGCACTGCTAGACTAGAGCTAAACACAGCATATGGGTGTAACTGCCAATCAGCAGCCATGTTCAGCTTCTGAGCTCTAAGGCACTGCTAGACCAGAGCTAAACACAGCATATGGGTGTAACTGCCAATCAGCGGCCATGTTCAGCATCTGAGTACTAAGGCACTTGTAGACCAGAGCTAAACACAACATATGGGTGTAACTGCCAATCAGCAGCCATGTTCAGCTTCTGAGCGCTAAGGCACTGCTAGACTAGAGCTAAACACAACATATGGGTGTAACTGCCAATCAGCGGCCATGTTCAGCTTCTGAGCGCTAAGGCACTGCTAGACCAGAGCTAAACACAGCATATGGGTGTAACTTCCAATCAGCGGCCATGTTCAGCTTCAGAGCGCTAAGGCACTGCTAGACCAGTGCAAAACACAGCATATGGGTGTAACTGCCAATCAGCGGCCATGTTCAGCATCTGAGCGCTAAGGCACTGCTAGACCAGAGCTAAACACAGCATATGGGTGTAACTTCCAATCAGCAGCCATGTTCAGCTTCTGAGCGCTAAGGCACTGCTAGACCAGAGCTAAACACAACATATGAGTGTAACTGTCAATCAGCGGCCACGTTCAGCATCTGAGCGCTAAGGCACTTGTAGACCAGAGCTAAACACAACATATGAGTGTAACTGTCAATCAGCAGCCATGTTCAGCATCTGAGCGCTAAGGCACTTGTAGACCAGAGCTAAACACAACATATGGGTGTAACTGCCAATCAGCGGCCATGTTCAGCTTCTGAGCGCTAAGGCACTGCTAGACCAGAGCAAAACACAGCATATGGGTGTAACTGGCAGTCAGCAGCGATGTTCAGCATCTGAGCACTAAGGCACTGCTAGACCAGAGCTAAACACTGCATATGGGTGTAACTGCCAATCAGCAGCCATGTTCAGCTTCTGAGTGCTAAGGCACTACTAGACCAGAGCTAAACACAGCATATGGGTGTAACTGCCAATCAGCAGCCATGTTCAGCTTCTGAGCGCTAAGGCACTACTAGACCAGAGCTAAACACAGCATATGGGTGTAACTGCCAATCAGCAGCCATGTTCAGCTTCTGAGCGCTAAGGCACTGCTAGACCAGAGCTAAACACAACATATGAGTGTAACTGTCAATCAGCGGCCATGTTCAGCATCTGAGCACTAAGGCACTGCTAGACCAGAGCTAAACACAGCATATGGGTGTAACTGCCAATCAGCGGCCATGTTCAGTATCTGAGCGCTAAGGCACTGCTAGATCAGAGCTAAACACAACATATGGGTGTAACTGCCAATCAGCGGCCATGTTCAGCATCTGAGCGCTAAGGCACTACTAGATCAGAGCTAAACACAACATATGGGTGTAACTGCCAATCAGCAGCCATGTTCAGCTTCTGAGCGGTAAGGCACTGCTAGACCAGAGCTAAACACAGCATATGGGTGTAACTGCCAATCAGCGGCCATGTTCAGCATCTGAGCACTAAGGCACTTGTAGACCAGAGCTAAACACAGCATATGGGTGTAACTGCCAATCAGCGGCCATGTTCAGCTTCTGAGTGCTAAGGCACTGCTAGACCAGTGCAAAACACAGCATATGGGTGTAACTGCCAATCAGCGGCCATGTTCAGCTTCTGAGCGCTAAGGCACTGCTAGACCAGTGCAAAACACAGCATATGGGTGTAACTGCCAATCAGCGGCCATGTTCAGCTTCTGAGCGCTAAGGCACTGCTAGACCAGTGCAAAACACAGCATATGGGTGTAACTGCCAATCAGCAGCCATGTTCAGCTTCTGAGCGGTAAGGCACTGCTAGACCAGAGCTAAACACAGCATATGGGTGTAACTGCCAATCAGCAGCCATGTTCAGCTTCTGAGCGGTAAGGCACTGCTAGACCAGAGCTAAACACAGCATATGGGTGTAACTGCCAATCAGCAGCCATGTTCAGCTTCTGAGCTCTAAGGCACTGCTAGACCAGAGCTAAACACAGCATATGGGTGTAACTGCCAATCAGCGGCCATGTTCAGCTTCTGAGCGCTAAGGCACTGCTAGACTAGAGCTAAACACAACATATGGGTGTAACTGCCAATCAGCGGCCATGTTCAGCTTCTGAGCGCTAAGGCACTGCTAGACCAGAGCTAAACACAGCATATGGGTGTAACTGCCAATCAGCGGCCATGTTCAGCATCTGAGTACTAAGGCACTTGTAGACCAGAGCTAAACACAGCATATGGGTGTAACTGCCAATCAGCGGCCATGTTCAGCTTCTGAGCGCTAAGGCACTGCTAGACCAGAGCTAAACACAACATATGGGTGTAACTGCCAATTAGCAGCCATGTTCAGCTTCTGAGCACTAAGGCACTGCTAGACCAGAGCTAAACACAGCATATGGGTGTAACTGCCAATCAGCGGCCATGTTCAGCATCTGAGTACTAAGGCACTACTAGACCAGAGCTAAACACAGCATATGGGTGTAACTGCCAATCAGCAGCCATGTTCAGCTTCTGAGCGCTAAGGCACTACTAGACCAGAGCTAAACACAGCATATGGGTGTAACTGCCAATCAGCAGCCATGTTCAGCTTCTGAGCGCTAAGGCACTGCTAGACCAGAGCTAAACACAACATATGAGTGTAACTGTCAATCAGCGGCCATGTTCAGCATCTGAGCACTAAGGCACTGCTAGACCAGAGCTAAACACAGCATATGGGTGTAACTGCCAATCAGCGGCCATGTTCAGCATCTGAACGCTAAGGCACTGCTAGATCAGAGCTAAACACAACATATGGGTGTAACTGCCAATCAGCGGCCATGTTCAGCATCTGAGCGCTAAGGCACTGCTAGATCAGAGCTAAACAAAACATATGGGTGTAACTGCCAATCAGCAGCCATGTTCAGCTTCTGAGCGGTAAGGCACTGCTAGACCAGAGCTAAACACAGCATATGGGTGTAACTGCCAATCAGCGGCCATGTTCAGCATCTGAGCACTAAGGCACTTGTAGACCAGAGCTAAACACAGCATATGGGTGTAACTGCCAATCAGCGGCCATGTTCAGCTTCTGAGTGCTAAGGCACTGCTAGACCAGTGCAAAACACAGCATATGGGTGTAACTGCCAATCAGCGGCCATGTTCAGCTTCTGAGCGCTAAGGCACTGCTAGACCAGTGCAAAACACAGCATATGGGTGTAACTGCCAATCAGCAGCCATGTTCAGCTTCTGAGCGCTAAGGAACTGCTAGACCAGAGCTAAACACAGCATATGGGTGTAACTGCCAATCAGCAGCCATGTTCAGCATCTGAGCGCTAAGGCACTGCTAGACCAGAGCTAAACACAGCATATGGGTGTAACTGCCAATCAGCGGCCATGTTCAGCTTCTGAGCGCTAAGGCACTGCTAGACCAGAGCTAAACACAGCATATGGGTGTAACTGCCAATCAGCAGCCATGTTCAGCTTCTGAGCGGTAAGGCACTGCTAGACCAGAGCTAAACACAGCATATGGGTGTAACTGCCAATAAGCAGCCATGTTCAGCTTCCGAGCGCTAAGGCACTGCTAGACTAGAGCTAAACACAGCATATGGGTGTAACTGCCAATCAGCAGCCATGTTCAGCTTCTGAGCTCTAAGGCACTGCTAGACCAGAGCTAAACACAGCATATGGGTGTAACTGCCAATCAGCGGCCATGTTCAGCATCTGAGTACTAAGGCACTTGTAGACCAGAGCTAAACACAACATATGGGTGTAACTGCCAATCAGCAGCCATGTTCAGCTTCTGAGCGCTAAGGCACTGCTAGACTAGAGCTAAACACAACATATGGGTGTAACTGCCAATCAGCGGCCATGTTCAGCTTCTGAGCGCTAAGGCACTGCTAGACCAGAGCTAAACACAGCATATGGGTGTAACTTCCAATCAGCGGCCATGTTCAGCTTCAGAGCGCTAAGGCACTGCTAGACCAGTGCAAAACACAGCATATGGGTGTAACTGCCAATCAGCGGCCATGTTCAGCATCTGAGCGCTAAGGCACTGCTAGACCAGAGCTAAACACAGCATATGGGTGTAACTGCCAATCAGCAGCCATGTTCAGCTTCTGAGCGCTAAGGCACTGCTAGACCAGAGCTAAACACAACATATGAGTGTAACTGTCAATCAGCGGCCATGTTCAGCATCTGAGCGCTAAGGCACTTGTAGACCAGAGCTAAACACAACATATGAGTGTAACTGTCAATCAGCAGCCATGTTCAGCATCTGAGCACTAAGGCACTTGTAGACCAGAGCTAAACACAACATATGGGTGTAACTGCCAATCAGCGGCCATGTTCAGCTTCTGAGCGCTAAGGCACTGCTAGACCAGAGCTAAACACAGCATATGGGTGTAACTGCCAATCAGCAGCCATGTTCAGCATCTGAGCACTAAGGCACTTGTAGACCAGAGCTAAACACAGCATATGGGTGTAACTGCCAATCAGCGGCCATGTTCAGCTTCTGAGCGCTAAGGCACTTGTAGACCAGAGCTAAACACAACATATGGGTGTAACTGCCAATCAGCGGCCATGTTCAGCTTCTGAGCGCTAAGGCACTGCTAGACCAGAGCTAAACACAGCATATGGGTGTAACTGCCAATCAGCAGCCATGTTCAGCATCTGAGCACTAAGGCACTTGTAGACCAGAGCTAAACACAGCATATGGGTGTAACTGCCAATCAGCGGCCATGTTCAGCATCTGAGCGGTAAGGCACTGCTGGACCCCTGCTATTTTACCTGCTCTTATTAAAGGTAATCATGAAAATCTAGAATGTTGGGAAGGCTTGAAAATCAGTGCTTTATGGCAATGCCCTACAAAAGGCCCTTTTCATTTCTATTGGTAGTTTATTTTAAGAAAAGGTGTTTTTTTTAGGGGTATTAGAATAGGATTCATTTTTTTTTATTTTTTTGGATAATTCGTTTTTTTTATTTTCTGTGAATTTAGACTTTATTATTCTAATTAATGTTAGGATTTTTTTGTAATGTTAGAATGTTGTTTTTTTTAACGTTTTTTTTTTTTTTTTTAAAAGGTTGGATTAGGTTTTATTTATTTTTACTGGGAAGTTTATTTTTTTCATGGTACTTTTGATATATTTAGTTAGGTTTTTTTCCCATTTTTTTGTCTCCATTGATATCTATGTGAGAACACACGCACTCAAAAACTCAGCTTAGGTTTCTTGCGCTTTTCGGGTTTCCGCTAGCGCAAAATACGTTTTTTTAACAACTTTTAATATGAGCAGAACCTGACAAGCGCAAAAAGCTTAACACTAGCGATATTTTCGTTAACACCAAAAAATATATTTACTGCAGAACTTGTGATCTAGCCCTGTCTGTTTGTCCTAGGATGGAAGTTAGGGCCACAAAGTGTTAAATATGAAGATTTGTTGAAGAACAGCTTTCATCAATCTGCCAAAAATGATTTGCAATGTTTAGTTTATGAAGTTTTTGTTGGGTAACTAGAAGCACATGCAACACAAGTTATAAATCTCTGCAAAACAGTTGTTAGCGATCACAGGAAATCTCAGACAAGTGTGTTGTGCGCGTGTCACACCAGCCCTCCTGGAGAGGGGATATGATCCAAAGTAAACTGTGTCTCGTCTGCTCACTTCAGGACAGTTCTCACAGGTTCCCAGGACAGTCATCATAGAAATACACAGATGGGCCGTGTCTAGTAAGCAGTGCACAATGCTTGATGTTTAATGGAGAACTATAAACCTGTTTAGTGCAACTATAATGAAGATAGATGTGATGCACAGGGGACCTTATAGCCGCTCCTCAAAATATACCCCAAATTTAATACTCTACTTCACTCACTCTCAACAGCAGCAACAAATCATATTTTTTCAAGTGAATTTGTATCATAACACCCAACATTTCCTGTAATTTATTCAGGATAAGGAGATGAGGGGTGGCCCTTGGTGTTTTGTGGAGCAGTGATGGGACAGGAAGAGCTGAAAGTGTAATGTAGACTGATGCTTTATCGGGTATTGGGTGGAGTCTGGGTACCATGGGCAGAATCTGGGTGTGTCATAAGCAGTACCAGGGAGTGTCATAAGCAGTACCAGGGAGTGTCATAAGCAGTACCAGGAAGTGTCATAAGCAGTACCAGGGAGTGTCATAAGCAGTACAAGGGAGTGTCATAAGCAGTACCAGGGAGTGTCATAAGCAGTACCAGGAAGTGTCATAAGCAGTACCAGGAAGTGTCATAAGCAGTACCAGGGAGTGTCATAAGCAGTACAAGGGAGTGTCATAAGCAGTACCAGGGAGTGTCATAAGCAGTACCAGGGAGTGTCATAAGCAGTACCAGGAAGTGTCATAAGCAGTACCAGGGAGTGTCATAAGCAGTACCAGGAAGTGTCATAAGCAGTACCAGGGAGTGTCATAAGCAGTACAAGGGAGTGTCATAAGCAGTACCAGGGAGTGTCATAAGCAGTACCAGGGAGTGTCATAAGCAGTACCAGGGAGTGTCATAAGCAGTACCAGGAAGTGTCATAAGCAGTACCAGGGAGTGTCATAAGCAGTACCAGGGAGTGTCATAAGCAGTAACAGGGAGTGTCATAAGCAGTAACAGGGAGTGTCATAAGCAGTACCAGGAAGTGTCATAAGCAGTACCAGGGAGTGTCATAAGCAGTAACAGGGAGTGTCATAAGCAGTACCAGGGAGTGTCATAAGCAGTACCAGGGAGTGTCATAAGCAGTAACAGGGAGTGTCATAAGCAGTACCAGGGAGTGTCATAAGCAGTACCAGGGAGTGTCATAAGCAGTACCAGGGAGTGTCATAAGCAGTAACAGGGAGTGTCATAAGCAGTACCAGGGAGTGTCATAAGCAGTACCAGGGAGTGTCATAAGCAGTACCAGGGAGTGTCATAAGCAGTACCAGGAAGTGTCATAAGCAGTACCAGGGAGTGTCATAAGCAGTACAAGGGAGTGTCATAAGCAGTACCAGGGAGTGTCATAAGCAGTACCAGGGAGTGTCATAAGCAGTACCAGGAAGTGTCATAAGCAGTACCAGGGAGTGTCATAAGCAGTACCAGGGAGTGTCATAAGCAGTAACAGGGAGTGTCATAAGCAGTAACAGGGAGTGTCATAAGCAGTACCAGGAAGTGTCATAAGCAGTACCAGGGAGTGTCATAAGCAGTACCAGGGAGTGTCATAAGCAGTACCAGGGAGTGTCATAAGCAGTACCAGGGAGTGTCATAAGCAGTAACAGGGAGTGTCATAAGCAGTACCAGGGAGTGTCATAAGCAGTACCAGGGAGTGTCATAAGAACTAGAAGAGCCAGAGGGTGTCACATGCAACGTCCCTGGAAACCAGGACATTTGTCTTAAGGGGAAGCTACAGGACGGAGAGCAGTCAGACCACCCAAAGAATGGCAGTCACACAGCAGGGTCTTCTATAACAAATCCCCCATACCTTGCGTGTGACAATATGACAGCAGTATTCTATCTAGAAACAATAATTCAAGCAGCATTTAAGATTCTACACATTTAATCATTTTCATGACCAATTTTTTACTGTTAATAATTTTGAATATACTCTGGTCACGTGCTCAGGTCACGTGCTCACTTGCTCAGGTCACATGTTTAGATCATATGCTCAGGTCATGTGCTCAGATCACATGCTCAAGTCATGTGCTCACTTGCTCAGGTCACATGTTTAGATCATATGCTCAGGTCATGTGCTCAGATCACATGCTCAAGTCATGTGCTCACTTGCTCAGGTCACATGTTTAGATCATATGCTCAGGTCATGTGCTCAGATCACATGCTCAAGACATGCTTACATGCTCAGTTCACGTGTTTAGATCCTGTTATGACACATTCTCAGATCATGTGCTCAGGTCACATGTTTAGATCATGTTATGACACATTCTCAGATCATGTGCTCAGGTCACATGTTTAGATCATGTTATGACACATTCTCAGATCATGTGCTCAGGTCACATGTTTAGATCATGTTATGACACATTATAAGATCATGTGCTCAGGTCACATGTTTAGATCATGTTATGACACATTCTCAGATCATGTGCTCAGTTCACGTGTTTAGATCATGTTATGACACATTCTCAGATCATGTGCTCAGGTCACATGTTTAGATCATGTTATGACACATTCTCAGATCATGTGCTCAGGTCACATGTTTAGATCATGTTATGACACATTATCAGATCATGTGCTCAGGTCACATGTTTAGATCATGTTATGACAAATTCTCAGATCATGTGCTCAGGTCACATGTTTAGATCATGTTATGACAAATTCTCAGATCATGTGCTCAGGTCACATGTTTAGATCATGTTATGACAAATTCTCAGATCATGTGCTCAGGTCACATGTTTAGATCATGTTATGACACATTCTCAGATCATGTGCTCAGGTCACATGTTTAGATCATGTTATGACACATTCTCAGATCATGTGCTCAGGTCACGTGTTTAGATCATGTTATGACACATTCTCAGATCATGTGCTCAGGTCACATGTTTAGATCATGTAATGACACATTCTCAGATCATGTGCTCAGGTCACGTGTTTAGATCATGTTATGACACATTCTCAGATCATGTGCTCAGGTCACATGTTTAGATCATGTAATGACACATTCTCAGATCATGTGCTCAGTTCACGTGTTTAGATCATGTTATGACACATTCTCAGATCATGTGCTCAGTTCACGTGTTTAGATCATGTTATGACACATTCTCAGATCATGTGCTCAGGTCACATGTTTAGATCATGTTATGACAAATTCTCAGATCATAAGCTCAGGTCACATGTTTAGATCATGTTATGACACATTCTCAGATCATGTGCTCAGGTCACATGTTTAGATCATGTTATGACACATTCTCAGATATGTGCTCAGGTCACATGTTTAGATCATGTTATGACACATTCTCAGATCATGTGCTCAGGTCACATGTTTAGATCATGTTATGACACATTCTCAGATCATGTGCTCAGGTCACATGTTTAGATCATGTTATGACACATTATCAGATCATGTGCTCAGGTCACATGTTTAGATAATGTTATGACACATTCTCAGATCATGTGCTCAGGTCACATGTTTAGATCATGTTATCACACATTCTCAGATCATGTGCTCAGTTCACGTGTTTAGATCATGTTATGACACATTCTCAGATCATGTGCTCAGGTCACATGTTTAGATCATGTTATGACACATTCTCAGATCATGTGCTCAGGTCACATGTTTAGATCATGTTATGACAAATTCTCAGATCATAAGCTCAGGTCACATGTTTAGATCATGTTATGACACATTCTCAGATCATGTGCTCAGTTCACATGTTTAGATCATGTTATGACACATTCTCAGATCATGTGCTCAGGTCACATGTTTAGATAATGTTATGACACATTCTCAGATCATGTGCTCAGGTCACATGTTTAGATAATGTTATGACACATTCTCAGATCATGCGCTCAGGTCACATGTTTAGATCATGTTATGACACATTCTCAGATCATAAGCTCAGGTCACATGTTTAGATCATGTTATGACACATTCTCAGATCATGTGCTCAGGTCACATGTTTAGATAATGTTATGACACATTCTCAGATCATGTGCTCAGGTCACGTGTTTAGATCATGTTATGACACATTCTCAGATCATGTGCTCAGGTCACATGTTTAGATCATGTTATGACAAATTCTCAGATCATAAGCTCAGGTCACATGTTTAGATCATGTTATGACACATTCTCAGATCATGTGCTCAGGTCACATGTTTAGATCATGTTATGACACATTCTCAGATCATGTGCTCAGGTCACATGTTTAGATCATGTTATGACACATTATCAGATCATGTGCTCAGGTCACATGTTTAGATAATGTTATGACACATTATCAGATCATGTGCTCAGGTCACATGTTTAGATAATGTTATGACACATTATCAGATCATGTGCTCAGGTCACATGCTTAGATCATGTTATGACACATTATCAGATCATGTGCTCAGGTCACATGTTTAGATCATGTTATGACACATTATCAGATCATGTGCTCAGGTCACATGTTTAGATCATGTTATGACACATTCTCAGATCATGTGCTCAGTTCACATGTTTAGATAATGTTATGACACATTCTCAGATCATGTGCTCAGTTCACATGTTTAGATCATGTTATGACACATTCTCAGATCATGTGCTCAGGTCACATGTTTAGATCATGTTATGACACATTCTCAGATCATGTGCTCAGGTCACATGTTTAGATCATGTTATGACACATTCTCAGATCATGTGCTCAGGTCACATGTTTAGATCATGTTATGACACATTCTCAGATCATGTGCTCAGGTCACGTCTTCAGAACATGTGGTCAGGTCATGTGCTCAGGTCACATACTCAGGTCATGTGCCCAGGTCATGTGGTCAGAGCATGTGGTCAGGTCATGTGCTCAGGTCACATAGTTAGGTCATGTGCCCAGGTCATGTGGTCAGAGCATGTGGTCAGATCATGTGCTCAGGTCACATACTCAGGTCATGTGCCCAGGTCACGTCTTCAGAGCATGTGGTCAGGTCATGTGCTCAGGTCACATAGTTAGGTCATGTGCCCAGGTCATGTGGTCAGAGCATGTGGTCAGGTCATGTGCTCAGGTCACATACTTAGGTCATGAGCTCTGGTCACTAATAAACACAATTATTTTGGTTTAAATCTTTGATACTATGAAACTTGTGCGTAGTTATCCTTGTTATATAATTTCATCAGGTCTCATTGTGGTTTTTCTATTGCATGTGTGTAGAACGGCTTTGAAGCACTATTATATTACTATTAGAGCAGATGCGCTTCCTCTTCTCTTTATTTCTGTCATTACTGGAAGTCGTTGGTTTGTTTTTTGGGATGTGCATCACATGTTGCATTATACCCTTGTTATCTCCACAATATCACCTAATTATCTGCTTGTTATCACCTTATCACCTCGTTATCTCCTTGTC